>NW_026943821.1:23697224-23834724 GCF_035594765.1 Anolis carolinensis | reverse complement strand
CATTGCTTTTTGAAGCAAGGAGAGTGATGCTGGAGGGGGATAGAAATAAGCCATAAATCTGTTTGTGACATATGTTTAGGTTATGTATATGTCTTATCTTAGAAATAATGTAGGACTTTAGGGTTGTTGTATGTTTTCCGGACTGCATGGTCATGTTCCAGAAGTATTCTCTCCTGACGTTTCGCCCACATCTATGGCAGGCATCCTCAGAGGTTGTGAGGTGATCCTGGCCATGGAAGCCTTCGACAATATATATAGTAGTGGTTCTCAACCTGGGGTCCCTCTGGGAGATGGTAGCGGGATATAAATAAAGTTTTGTTATTACTACTACTAGTAGTAGTAGTAGTAGTGGCATCATGATAGTAATAATAAAAAATGCCTGTCTTATTGGTAGTTTTGGTAGACATTGATGTTTTTCTATGATCTCTTTGGGTGATTGATGGTACCAGCCCAAAAACTCCAAAATCAATACAGTAAATAATAGGGTTGTCCATATGTTCGTAAAAATTCTCCTACCGTAATTATTTCGTATTGTTCCCGTTTTTTGACATGAGTATTGAAACGTTTTCCCTGGGCGCAACTGGCAATGTAATACGATCCATCGTTGGCCCATTCTGTAATTGTGTCTTAAAATTTTCGTTTTTTTTTCTCCTCCAAAAGGCAATTTATAGTTTCCAAAGGATGTTGCCAATCCTGTCAAGGCATTGCTTGGCGTGTGCTGCATTTCTAATCCAAAGTCCTCAGCCAGAGTTTCATTTTTGCAATCACAAGGTCAGCCAGTGGCACCATTGATCAAAAGGTTCAAAGGCAATTTATAGTTTCCAAAGGACGTTGCCAATCCTGTCAAGGCATTGCTTGGCGTGTGCTGCATTTCTAATCCAAAGTCTACACAAGTAGAAGAAGGACTTTTACAGTGATAAGAACCCAATTGAACAGGAAATAAGACTTTCAAACCAGGAACAGGTTTCTTCAAATATTGAAAAATAGTGTATTATAAAAAGTTATGAAAATTTGCCAAAAATCATAGGAGACAGGAAATATTCTGTAATTTGTTGAGCAAAGAGTGTGGAATGTGTTCTCCCACTGTACCAAATTTGATGAGAATAGCTCAAGAAATGAGGGCAGGAGACCCCCAGAAAAGTCCCCCCCGGTTTCCTGTTTTTTGGTGTTTGCGCATGCGCGTCCGCCATTTTAGAAACATTTTAGAAACATTACGAATTTTCGGAAATATCCGAAAATTTTGGGTGAAACATTTAGAAATAATTTCTACATCGAAGAGCCGGCACCCCCTACTTTAGAAACGAGAATTGAAACATTTTTTCCATCGATCGGACAAGCCTAGTAAATAAGGAGCAGCACTCTGAAAACAGAAGAATTCCAGACAGGAATGAGTCAGGGGCAGCTAACGACTCTGAACAAAGGATGGATGGGAAACTGGAAAGGCTCCTTCCTTCCTTCCTTCCTTCCCTCCTTCCTTTTTTTCTTCCTTCTTTCTTTCCTTCCTTCTTTCCTTCCTTCCTTCATTTCCTCCTTCCTTCTTTCCTTCCTTCCTCCCTTCCTTCCCTCCTTCCTTCCTTCCTGTGTACTGAATGTTATGCTTTTCTCCAGAAGAAAGAGTCTGTTTTAACAGAGCAATTGATTTTAAATCAAACTGCTTTATACTTCTGACAGCTCTTGCCTGTATTCCTTGCATGGATGCAAGGAAGCAGTGAGGTCTTTTCCGCCCGAGTCCAAAGTCTCGGGGTCTCCTCCCTCAAGCCCTGGCCCTGCTCATGAATGACACGTGTCAGGCACAACTCTGAACCGAATTGAAAGAACGGAGGGGGCAGTTTATATCTTCATTCCTTGTATCGATTTGCTTTTATTGCTTAAGGCTTCCCGCTGCACCAAAGAGCTCGGGAGTTGCCTGACCCTGCTGGGTTAAAGGAGGCCTGGAGAGCCATGGCTTCAAAACAAACTGAACAACAAAGAAGACCATGAATGGCTACCAGATGGAACCATGCTGAGCTGGTGGTTGGGAGGGAGGAGGATATATCTATCTATCTATATAAAAGGGTAATGAAATTTCGGCCTAGGACAAAACAACAAAACTACACATCCCAGAAACACTAAACTTGGCAGCACAACCCCTCATCCATGCCTCTAGGTTCATACAACAAAAAGAAAAGAAAAATAAAGTCCCAATTAGAGGGAGAGGAAGAATTGTTTTTATCCAATTGCTACCAGTTAGAAGGCTAAGCTACGCCCACTTGGTCTCCTAGCAACCCACTCAGCCCAGGGGTCAGGCAGAGTTAGGCCTCACTTAGGCTTCTTCCACACTGAGAAGGAAGTGAAGCAGTGTGTATTACCAAAGTCATTATTATTACTATCATTACTAAAAGGTTGCAGGTTTGAATTGGGGGAGTGGAGAGAGCCCCCACTGTTAGCCCCAGCTTCTGCCAACCCTAAAGTTCAAAAACATGCAAATGAGAGTAGATGAATAGGTACTGCTCCGGCGGAAAGGTAATGGCGCGCCATGCAGTCATGCCACATGACCTTGGAGGAGTCTAAGGACAACGCCAGCTCTTCAGCTTAGAAATGGAGATGAGCACCAACCCCCAAAGTCAGACACGGCTGGACTTAATGCCAGGGGAAAACCTTTACCCTTTTCCTTAACTACCACCAATTCCTCAATACTTTATATCCCATACCACCATACTTCGCCACAGCAACGTGTGGCCGGGCACAGCTAGTCTCTCTCTCCCTCTCTCTCTCTCTCTCTCTCTCTCTCTCTCTCTCTCTCTATATATATATATATATATATATATATATATATATATATAATGGCGTTGGGAACTATTTGGATGAACAGAGCTTTAATAGTCTTGAGATTGTTGCTGAAATCAGCTAGCTGCTTAAGGAATGGCATGGATCCTTTGCCGAGTGTGCCATGCCACCTTGACAGCTAGGAAGAACGTCAGAACAACAGCTAGGAAGAACATCAGGTTTGAAGGCAATCACTGATTTTTGGGCACTATCCCCACAACCAAAAAGAGTAGCTGTGTAAATAAGTGGTTAAAGCACTATGTGGAACTCCTTATCTCTCCGTGCAGACTTTCTTCAATTGCACCTATGGATGCACTCAAAAACCATTGCGATTCTAGGCTTCATCAATAGGAATATCATGCTGAGATCAAAGGAAGGAATAGAACCACTCCGTTCTGCTATGGTCAGATCTCACCTGAAATAATACCGTACCCAATTCTGGGCAAAGCGATTCAAGAAGGATGCCGATCAGCTGGAATACGTTCAGACGAGCACAACCAGAAGGGTCAAATGCATGGAAGCTGTGGATCCTTTTGAGGAGCAGCTTAGGCATCTGGTTCTATTTAGCCTAGAGAAAAGAAAGTTAAGAGGATACTGGCTTTTGTCTTTCCTTGCCATATTCCACTTTTATTGAGCACTATGATTTTTAATACTATTGCCAGGAATATATGGTTATTGCAATAATCTTTGATACTGATATTATATACTACTAGCTTTGCCCGGCCAAGCATTGCTGTGGCTTATGGGAATCATTTGTTGGCCAGGTGGAATAGCAGTGAATAGCCTTGCAACCTCAAAGCCTGGACGTTTTCTGGAGTAGCTAGAATAGCACTCTCAATCAAAGAAATGTGAAGACTGGCTACTTCTTTAGTAGGAGAATCCTTGTTTGGCAAGCTTGAACTGCACTGAATAGTCTTGTAGCTTAAAAGCCTGGCCGCTTTCTACATAGGGCATCCTTACCAGGCCAGATTGAATGGGACGGAGTAGCCTCGTGGCTTCAAAGCCTGAGGGTTTTCTATCTAGGGGAAATCTTGGTTGCCCAGGTTGAATAGCACTGAATAGCCTTGCTGCTTGCAAACCTGGCCGCTTTCTACATTGCGGAATCCTTGGTTGGCCAGTTTAAATAGCAGTTAATAGTCTCAGTGTGGCAGGTATGAAAGCTGCAATTAGCCACCTTGATTAGCATTTAATGGTCTTACAGCTTCAAAGCCTTTTCTGCTGTGGCCCCCCCGTTTGTGGAACTCACTGCCCATCGAAATCAGGCAAGCCCCCACTCTTTTAGCCTTCAGGAAAGATTTAAAAACCTGGCTTTTCCGATGTGCTTTCGGAGAGTAACTATTACACACTTCTTTTGTTACTTCCCCCCAACATCTATCCTCTAGATTGTTTTTCTATCTTATGTCCCTGTTCCCCGTGGTTGTATTCTTATCCTTTTCTCACCCCAAGTTTTAACTAAGTGTCTCATGCGGCCCACCCCGTTATATTGGTTTTTTTTGTTTTTTATTTTGTGTTGCACTGTACATGATTATTTATTGTATTGTTTAATTGTATTATGATACGTTGTTTTTATATTTTGCTATATTGTACTGTTCTGGGCATGACCCCATGTAAGCCGCCCCGAGTCCCCGTTGGGGAGATGGTGGCGGGATATAAATAAAGTTTTATTATTATTATTATTATTATTATTATTATTATTATTATTATTATTAAAGCCTGTTTGCTTCCTACCTGGGAGAATCCTTTGTTGGGAAGTGTTAGCTGGCCCTGATTGTTTCCTTTCTGGAATTCCCAATTTCCCTGCTTTCAGAGTGTTGCTCTTTATTTACTGTCCTGGTTTTAGAGATTATATTGTTCTGTATTTTTATACCACAGTAATTATTTCATATTACACTCTATTTATTATTATTATTATTATTAATAATAATAATAATAATAATAATAATAATAATAATAATAATAATACATCTATTATTTCACTCTGATCTTATTATTATTATTACATTTATTATTTTACTCTATTTATTATTACATGTATTATTTTCCTGTATTTATTATTATTTATTTATTTTTATTATTATTAGATGTATTATTTTACTCTATTATTATTAAAGTACACATAAGCACATTTACATTAAAGAAGATGAGAATAATGATTTGAACAGAGTTGGACAGTCTTATCTTAAATTTGAGCTTTATGTAAATATTCAAAAACATTTAACCTACCGATGCCTCAATTAATGTAATTTTATTGGTATCTATTTTTATTTCTGAAATTTCCCACCCTCGGCTTATACTGGAGTCAATGTTTTCCCAGGTTTTTTTTGTGGTAAAATTAGGTGCCTCGGCTTATATTCGGGTTGGCTTATACTCGAGTATATACGGTATATAGATTAGTGAGATCTGGGGAAATATATTGCCAGGCATCCTCAGTAGAAGGGTTATGCTTTTCAAGCAAGCTAAATCTTAGCTCAGTTTCCCTTTCCTGTAGATACTTAATATTCTGTAGTTTGTGGAAGTCATTAAGCATGTTGATTCCTAATTGGGCATTGAGAGTGGGAATGAGCCCACTTCCTGGCACACATCTGGGCTTTCCAGAGCGCATCGCTGCCAACCTCATCTTCTCCGTGTCCCGATTTTGGCTCCGGTCCCACTGGCACGCAACCCCTTGGGTTTTAGAGCGAAGGATGCTTATGGCTTGATGCGCTGTGCCGTGACTTTCCTCGGATGCCGTCCCTTTGGTGGCATCGGAATGGAAGCCTAATCCAAGTTGATTGTGGCTCCGACACACAAGCCCACCTGTTACCTCCTTGCAATATTCTCCTGTCACTTAGCCAGACAGCTGCTCAGTTTTAAACGCCATCTGATTGCTTACCCAGTAGGCTTCGGGAGAGGCAGAGGGCTTCAGCCATGTGTGAATAAAAGGCCTGCTGAACAACAAAAGGAAAACCTGTCCATCGCTGTGAGGAGAAGCAATGCACTGTAAAGCAGGGATGACATATGAGGCCCATCTGGCACCTCAGAGAGAAATGGGAACATAGGTGCACATCTCTCCCTTTCCCTCTCTCTCTCTCTCTCTTAGAGATGGGAGATTCTGTCAATTTGGGTTCCATTTAGTTTCCCAGTGGCCGAGCTGTAGGGCTTTTCTCCTGCGTCGTGCGCTTGGCAAAGAGAACAAAATTATGCATTTCTATGCACTTGTCTATACCATAACTTCTTTTGCTTGATTACTTTTAATGCTAAGTGCTTCATTTTACAACACACACCTATATTGCAGTTTGAGCACCCCTTCTCTGGAATTCCAAAATGCGACATTGTTCACAAGGAACTCTAAAATTATTTCTGATGTTCCAACATACTACAACCTTGGCTTCAAAGACACAATTATTAAGCACTAGCTGTGCCCGGCCAAGCATTGCTGTGGTGTATGGAAATCCTTTGTTGGCCAGGTGGAATAGCAGTGAATAGCCTTGCCGCCTCAAAACCTAGCTGTTTTCTTCTTATGGGAATTCTTGTTTGGTGAGTTAGAATGCAATGGAATAGGCTTGCTGCTTGGAAGCCTGCGTTCTAGGGAAATGGTTTTTTGGGCTGCTAGAATTGCAATGAATAGCTTGGCTGCTTCAAAGCCTGGCTACTTGCTACCTAGGGGACTCTTTAGTTGGCCAGCTTCAATAGTACAGAGTAGTATCACTGCTTCAAAGCCTGGCTGCCTTCTACCAAGGTTAATCCTTTGTTGGTCTGGTTAAATTGCACCGAATAGACTTGCAGCTTCAATGCCTGGCTGTGTTATATCTAGGCCAATCCATTTTTTTGTGTGTGTGTGGGGGGGGTGTTGAGTGAAGGACATACCTTAAATGTGTTGGTGTATTGTGGCCAAATTTGGTGTGATTTGGTTCAGTGGCTTTGTTGTTTACCTTAGTCCTACAAACATACATTACATTTATATATATATAGATGTATGTTTACCTTCAGGCTATGTGTATAAGGTGTATATGAAACACAAATGACGGCTGCATTTAAACTTGGGTCCCATCTCCAAGATATTTCTTTAAGTGGATGCAAATTTTTCAACGTGGGGGGAAAAGTCCCAAATCCAATTCAGTTCTGATCCCAAGCATTCAACCTGTATTTAATGTTTTAAAAGTATAACTGGAATAAAAAAGCAGGAAAAAATGGGGAATGTACATAATATGATATGAATGTGACTGGAGTCAATGTTTTCCCAGTTTTTTTGTGGTAAAATACTTGCCTCGGCTTATATTCGGGTTGGCTTATACTCGAATATATATGGTAATTCTGCAGCCAAGAGCCTAATTTTGCAGCTTTTCTGCACTTCCAAAGAGAGCAAAAGAAGTGGATTGACTGGCAATCAAATCCCGCTGAGCAGAAATATTTTGCTCTCTCTCTCCTGCGGCCATGTGGATGGACGTAGAGAACTTAGTCTTGATTGTCATGTCAAAAGTCTACTTTAAAAGAAGTGCTGGGGAGTCCGGGGGGGCCGGCAAAGGAGTGAGATCACATCTCTTCCTCCCCTCCCCGTAATGAACTGACTCCTTCCCATTCTCATCCCTCCGTATGGTGATTAATACGCAGGTTCATATGCAGCCTAGTTGTGTGTAAATAAATCATAGCCGGCTGTTTTGTTTATAGCTCTTTGGGAAAGGTTACGATCCCATTTGGCAATACTTATGGAATGATTGAAGGTTGCTGCTGTCTCCCACTTCCTCCTTCCTTCACACAAACACACACACAGACTAATAAAAAATAATAATCGACCGGCTAGAAGATTCTCTTAAGAGCTGTCAGGACTAGAAAGAAATTGCAGGGAGACGCAAATGAAATTGCTAATTGTTCAGTGGTAAAGGCATCTTGACGGGAAATTGGGGCAAAACGAGAGCCTTCTATGTTTTGTTCTGTAAATCCAGGCCTCCTCTCAGACATTGTTTGGCACAAGTTAGTATGCACTTATTTAGAGTATTTGCACCCCACTCTTCACTCAAAGAGGCTCCTAAAGTGTTTCACAAATTGCTAATGTGACAGTTGCCTGCACTCAGTCTACTAATAAGACATGGTATATTATGTCTAGGGCGGTGGTTCCCAACTTGTGGGCCGCAGGACTTAAAATAAGGTCCACGAGACATGCAGGGAAAATCAGCTTTAAATTATTTAAAATGGTTTTCTGTGAGTGAGCAGTTGGTGACAACTGGATGGCATATGTTCTGTATCAGAAGCTAGAGCTGATGTGGTCTATCCAATGCAATTTTCTGAATCAGCACCTTAAATAACCAAACTGAATCTAAAGTTGAGCAAAACCTGATTCGTAACCCTTTTGGAACTAATGTTGGAGAGTGGTCCCTGGTCAAAGTGGTCCTCAGTCAAGTGGTCCCTGGTCAAAGTGGTCCCTGGTCAAAGTTGTTCCTGAAAAATATGCACCACAGTAAAGGTTCAAAACATAGAACACAATATGTATATTAGAGCATCATATACATAACAATGTTAACAATAATACAAATAATAATACAACTGATTATCCAATTCTGTCAGCTGTAGTGGCACACAGTCCTCTTCAAAATGGCATGTAATATGCTGTAAAACTAAATATATCAGTGTACAAATCAATTGGCTCAAACCTGGCTTGGAGTCAAAACAAATCAAAGTCTCTGTAGTCTTGGAGTAGTTCTATAGGACTCCTCAGGATGTAAATGCAGTCAATTGGCTGTAGCTTCAGTTTGTAACAAATGTTGCAGTCATTTACAGTTCCCAGCCAGGAAGCCTGGTCAGATAGATGTGGCTGGCTGTGAGCCGAAGTAAGCTGTTTACATAAGCCGTTTACTACTGGTTCCCAGGTTTACTCCAGTTTCAGTTAACCCTTCATCTGGTAAGCGGCAATGTTTTGAATATTTGTATTGTTGGCTCAGCTTCAAGTTTTCTTAAAAAGATAAAAGTAAAATGGTCTAATATAGTGCTCTTTATAAGATATCACATATGATTTTGTCACGACCCAGGCTGCAGAGCACCAATAACCATACACAGAGGCCAGAATCTATCTAATATCTTTATTGTAGGAATATATAAAGTTAATAAAAACAAGTGTAGAAAATAGTCCAGAATTAGACCTTTCAGGAAAGGTCAGAATTAGTCCAAAAAAGCAATGTCCAATAAGAAATATTAAGGTCCAAAGTTGTAATCCAATAACCGAAACACTCACTTTGCCAAGCAAAGTGAGGGGAGATGACAAGGTCCTTTAGTCCATGAAACTTGAGCGAGGCTAGGAAATAACTTGATACTTGAAACAAGGCTTGAACGTGGAACAAGGTAACTAAGAACAAGTACAAGGTCCGTGGAATAACTTGATAAATCCGTGGAACAAGGCAAGGATTGATCCTGGGAAACAAGGCAAAGTCCGTAGATAAACAAAGGCTGGGAAGCAAGGCGAAGGCTGGATAGCAAGGCAAGGCTTGAGCAGGAGCGAGGCTTGAACCGGAGCGCGCTGTCCAGACACAACTCGCTCCGTAGGCTGACGAATTGACTCCGCGAAGTTACTACGCGGGTAAAACACCTAAATAGAGTCTAGCTTCCCGCCGAAGCAGTTCTCTGGGAATCAGAACCGAAAGCTAACTCTGAGACCAGATGTGAGACTCCCCAAAGATTCTCACGAGAAGCAGTCTTAATTGGCCACATTCTTAGCTGCAATCCTCGCACTCCTGCGCGAAGCTGAATCCAAACTTCTCTGTTGTTTACAAAACTCCCGGCGCAAGAATACGGGAGAAGTAGGCTCTGGGCTTGTTTGACATACTTCTGGGAGACAACTTTCTTGCAGGTGCAAGGTTCCCAGATCTGCCTGGGAAAGATCTGGCTGAGAGGAATCCAGTTCAGACTGGGAAGGTAAAAAACCCAAGTTTTCATCTTCATCAGGAATTACAATGTCCTGAGCAGGACTACAAGGCCCATGGGTCATCACACTATCCCCCTCCTCAAGGCCCCTCCCAAACTGGGGCCCTCTCCCCGAGGCGCGAGGTCGCGGTTTGGTGGGATAGGTCTGATGAAAGCGACGGGTTAGATCAGGAGCATGGACTGTGGAGGCGTCTTCCCAAGAGCGTTCCTCAGGGCCAAAACCCACCCAGTCAATGAGATATTGTAGGCGGCGGCGGTGAAAGCGAGAATCCAAAATGTCCTCAACCTCGAACTCCTCCTCCCCATTCATCAAAACAGGAGGGGGGGCCGGTTGGTCTGTATCAGGTCGCACACCATCCGCCGGAAGGAGCAGGGAACGGTGAAACACTGGGTGAATGCGCATTGAACGCGGAAGTTGGAGTTTGAAAGTCACGGGGTTTAATTGCGCCACCACTGGATAGGGACCAATGAAACGGGCATCTAACTTCCGGCAAGGGCGGTGGGAGGGCAGAAAGCGAGTGGACAGGAAAACCCGATCTCCTACCTTGATTTCAGGGCCCGGCTGGCGATGTTTGTCAGCGTGGCGTTTATAGTCCTCCTTGGCTTGGTCCAGTTGCTGGAGCAAAAGTTGTTGCACCGCTGTGAGTTCCTGCAGCCAATCCTCTGCTGCGGGAACCTCTGAAGTTTCAATGACAGGGGGAAAGAAACGTGGATGGAAGCCGTAGTTTGCAAAGAACGGCGTTTCTTTTGTAGAAGCTTGAACTCCATTGTTGTAGGCAAACTCAGACAGTGGTAACAGAGAAGCCCAATTGTCCTGTTGATAGTTTACATAACAGCGAAGATACTGCTCCAAAGTGGCATTGGTGCGCTCCGTTTGCCCATCTGTTTGGGGATGATGAGCTGAAGATAAGCGAGAGTCTATGCCCAATAGTTTTTGTAGTGCCTTCCAAAAACGAGAGGTGAATTGAGATCCACGGTCTGTGACTAAACTCTTGGGCAATCCATGTAGTCTGAAAACATGTTGAAGAAATAGATCCGCAGTTTCCTTGGCCGTGGGGAGGCCTTCGCAGGGAATGAAATGGGCTAACTTGGTGAATAGGTCCACCACCACTAAGATCGTGGTGAATCCACAGGAAGGTGGTAGGTCAGTGATGAAATCCGCGGAAATTATTTCCCATGGGCGAGATGGGGTAGGAAGGGGGTGTAAAAGCCCTGAGGGCTTCTCCCTTCGTATCTTGGAGCGCTGGCATACTGGGCAGGTGTTGACATATTTTTCCACATCCTTGCGGATCTTGGGCCACCAAAAATCCCTTAGGATCAAATGCATAGTTTTAAATAGTCCGAAGTGTCCTGCTGGTTTGCAGTCATGACACAGACGAAGCGCTTTTTCCCTGCCCGGTCCGGGTGGGATATAAACATGATTTCTATAGCAGAGCAGCCCATCTTTAAGCGAAAAGGGGAAATGCAGACCTTGGCGAAGTTGGTCCTGCGCCCAGGCATCTGCTTGCTGACTAGCCCTGATTTCTTGAGCACAGATGGGTCCTGGAGTAGGGGAAGTTGAACCAATGGGAATGGATTTGGTGTTCCCCACCGTGAGTGTGGCAAAGTTCTCAGGTTGTAGCAGTTGGGATTCAAAGGTCTCCTTGCGTCCTGCAGCGTATTCCGGTTTACGTGACAGGGCGTCTGCTTGCTTGGTTTGGGCTGGGGTCACATAATGGATCTGGAAGTTGAAACGTTCAAAGAATAAAGCCCAACGTTGCTGCCTCTGATTTAGTTTGCGGGCAGTTCTTAGATGTTCTAGATTACGATGATCAGTGTGGACTTCAATGGGAAATTTGGCCCCTTCTAGCCAATGTCTCCAAGTTTCAAAGGCTGCCTTTATGGCCAGTAGTTCTTTTTCCCAAATGGTGTAATTCCTCTCTGGTGTGGTTAGTTGACGAGAATAAAAGGCACAGGGGTGGAGGTGATCTCCCACCGGTTGTAAGAGTACAGCCCCAATTGCCACATCAGAGGCGTCCGCTTGCACCACAAAAGGGGTTCCAGGATTTGGGTGCTGTAGAATTGGCTGGGAGGTGAATAGTTTCTTTAGTTGCTGGAACCCTTTCTCTGCTTGATCAGTCCAGCGGAAAGGCTGCTTTCCACGGATGCAGCTAGTGATGGGGTCGGACCAGCGGGCAAAATCTGGAATGAACTTGCGGTAGTAGTTCGCGAACCCCAAGAAACGCTGCACCTCTTTCTTGTTAGTTGGCGCCCGCCATTCCAATACTGCTGAAACTTTGGCTGGATCCATGGAAAGCCCTAGAGGCGAGATGCGGTAACCAAGGAAATCTACCTCTTGTAGATCAAAAGCGCATTTTTCCAGCTTGGCATAAAGTCCATGATCCCGCAATCGTTGTAACACCATTTTGACGTGGTTCTCATGTTCTGATTGTGATCTGGAAAACACCAAAAAATCGTCCAGGTAGATTATCAAGAACCTGTCTAGATAGTCCTGAAAAATGTCATTGACAAAATGCTGGAACGTTGCGGGGGCTCCGCATAAACCGAAATTCATAACTCGGGACTCAAATAATCCGAATTTGGTCTGGAAGGCGGTCTTCCACTCGTCCCCTTCCCTGATGCGAACTAAGTTGTAAGCCCCCCGAAGATCCAGCTTGGTGTAAACCTTGGCTCCTCGAAGCCGATCCAGTAGATCCGAGATTAAAGGCAGGGGATAGCTGTTCCGCTTGGTGATATTGTTCAATGCTCTGTAGTCCACCACCAAGCGTAGTTCCCCTGACTTCTTCTTCACAAACATCACTGGGGAGGCGGCTGGGGATTGAGAGGGTCTGATGAATCCCTTGCGAAGGTTTGTCTCTAGGAATTCCCTGAGAGCTTCTTGCTCTGGTTCAGTCAGGGAGTAGAGATGCCCTCGCGGGATCGGGGCCCCCTCCACCAAGTCAATGGCACAGTCATAAGGTCTATGTGGGGGTAATTTTTCGGCTTCTTTCTCATTGAATACATCCCAATACTCGGAGTACTTCTTTGGCAAGGTGATGATGGGCTCGGTGTCTGTGGCATGGCATACCTTGGCTACGAGGCAATGGTTTTGGCAGTACGGTGAAGCAAACTGCAGTTCTCTGTTGGACCAGGAGATGTTAGGGTCGTGGAGAGTCAGCCATGGAATTCCCAAAATCACAGGGAAATGGGGGACCTCGGTAACAAAGAAGGAAATCTCTTCCATATGTTCCCTTATCCACATCCTGGTGGGTTCCGACCACTGACTTACGGGGCCCGTCTTGAGGGGACGGCCGTCTATGGCTTGCACCACACGGGCATTCTTGAAATCATGATATTGTAATCCCAGAGAGTCGGCATACTCTCTATCGATGAAATTGTTGGTAGCTCCAGAGTCTATCATGGCGTGGATCATGACGGGTCCCCTTTTTGCTGACCATAATGTGACCACGAGAAGGAACAGGACCCCGGTTGGCGGCTCTTGGATGGATTTTTTGACCGGGTTGGCGAGCCTCTCTACACCCGGTCGTTGGCTTCCCCCGCCGGCTGTGTGCCAGTCGGCTCAGACGCCTTCGTCTCCGTGGAGGACGCCGCCGCAAGACGGGCGGCAGGCTTCCCTTTGGCTGGGCACTCTCTGGCGAAGTGGCCCCCGTTCCCGCAGTACCAGCAGAGGTTTAAGCGTTGACGACGGGCCTTCTCGGCGGCATCTAGTCTGGGACGCACATTGCCCAACTGCATCGGCACCTCCTCGCCTCCTCTGGGGTATGGGGTTGGCGGTGGGGGTCTCCACACCGGACGTGGCTGAACGCTGGCGGGAGCGGGGGGTTTTGCCCCGGCTCTACTGCCCTGGCCTCGAACCCACTGTTTCCTGTTGGCAATCATGACTTCAGCCCGTAAACATTGATCAATGAGTGCCTCGAGGGTCTGGGGAGGATCCACCTTGGAGATTTCTTCCAGCATTTCAATGTTGAGACCCTCCCGGAATTGTCCCCTGAGGGCTACATCGTTCCAGCCGGTGTTGTGGGCCAGCACTCGGAACTCGGCTATATACTGAGACATAGGTCTGTCTCCTTGGAAAAGGCGACGGAGTTTGTGACCGGCTGCCTCCAAATTGTCCTCGATTCCCCAAGTCTCCTTGAGGTGGTCCAAGAAGTGTTGCGCTGATCTTAGGTGTGGAGAGGCTTGGTCGAACAGTGCCGTCGCCCAGCTGGCCGCTGGCCCGTCTAGAAGACTGTAAACCCATGCCACTTTGATGTCTTCTTGGGGAAACTCGGCAGCACGGGCCTCCAGATAAGCTTGACATTGGCGACGGAAGACATGAACCTTAGAAGCTTCTCCAGTAAACTTGGTTGGCAACGCCATGGCCGGAAGACGAACTCCGCGTTCCTTCAAACCCCTTATTTCTCCATCCTGTGCATTGAGCTTATCACGGATTCGGTCCACCTCTTCCTTGTCGATGGTGTAGGTAATCGGCTGGCCGCTCGGCCCAGGTACGACTCCGGTAGACATTCTGGCCGAGGTTAATTGGTGCTTAGGGTGGCGGAGTCAAACTGTCACGACCCAGGCTGCAGAGCACCAATAACCATACACAGAGGCCAGAATCTATCTAATATCTTTATTGTAGGAATATATAAAGTTAATAAAAACAAGTGTAGAAAATAGTCCAGAATTAGACCTTTCAGGAAAGGTCAGAATTAGTCCAAAAAAGCAATGTCCAATAAGAAATATTAAGGTCCAAAGTTGTAATCCAATAACCGAAACACTCACTTTGCCAAGCAAAGTGAGGGGAGATGACAAGGTCCTTTAGTCCATGAAACTTGAGCGAGGCTAGGAAATAACTTGATACTTGAAACAAGGCTTGAACGTGGAACAAGGTAACTAAGAACAAGTACAAGGTCCGTGGAATAACTTGATAAATCCGTGGAACAAGGCAAGGATTGATCCTGGGAAACAAGGCAAAGTCCGTAGATAAACAAAGGCTGGGAAGCAAGGCGAAGGCTGGATAGCAAGGCAAGGCTTGAGCAGGAGCGAGGCTTGAACCGGAGCGCGCTGTCCAGACACAACTCGCTCCGTAGGCTGACGAATTGACTCCGCGAAGTTACTACGCGGGTAAAACACCTAAATAGAGTCTAGCTTCCCGCCGAAGCAGTTCTCTGGGAATCAGAACCGAAAGCTAACTCTGAGACCAGATGTGAGACTCCCCAAAGATTCTCACGAGAAGCAGTCTTAATTGGCCACATTCTTAGCTGCAATCCTCGCACTCCTGCGCGAAGCTGAATCCAAACTTCTCTGTTGTTTACAAAACTCCCGGCGCAAGAATACGGGAGAAGTAGGCTCTGGGCTTGTTTGACATACTTCTGGGAGACAACTTTCTTGCAGGTGCAAGGTTCCCAGATCTGCCTGGGAAAGATCTGGCTGAGAGGAATCCAGTTCAGACTGGGAAGGTAAAAAACCCAAGTTTTCATCTTCATCAGGAATTACAATGTCCTGAGCAGGACTACAAGGCCCATGGGTCATCACACATTTATATAAACCAGGTGAAAATAGACATATCAACAAATGCTACAGTCATCCCTGGTCAAAGTAGTCCCTGGTCAAAGTGGTCCTTGGTCAAAGTGGTTCCTGGTCAAAATGGTCCCTGGTCAAAGTGTTTCCAGGTCAAAGTGGTCCCTGGTAAAAGTGGTCCTCAGTCAAGTGGTCCCTGGTCAAAATGGTCCCTGCTCAAAGTGATCGCTGGTCAAAGTGTTCCCTGGTCAAAGTGGTTCTTAGTCAAGTTGTCCCTGGTCAAAGTGGTCCCTGGTTAAAGTAGTTCATGGTCAAGTGGTCCCTGGATTAAAAAAAGGTTGGGAACCACTGGTCTAGGGAGTGATAGTTGGGAAGGATAATTCAACCAGCAGATACTAGCTATTCTTCTCTCCTCTGAGATCAAAGCAGTGACAGGTGGGATGGGAGAAAGGTCTTTCATACACTTCTGAACCCAGGTTTGATGGATCTGTGTCCTTTTCTTCCTCCAAGGTCAGGGCGGTAGCCGTTGGGATGCAGGAGGTGGCTTTTACTTGCTTCTGGAGAAGTTAGAAAAGTGGCAGTTGGGATGTAGGGAAGTTTTTCAATAATATCAAATGGGAAATACCATCACGGTTTAGTCAGGGGGAGTCATGTACATAGAGGTCTGCTGAAACAGAGAGGTCTCCATGGAAAAGGAGCAGGAAGGGTGCCAATCGAGTGCCTCTTAAATTTGTGCAGGGTAAACACAATGTAGGATTTTGTTATTTCAAAAAAAAAAAAGAACAATTTTCTAACCCTCAGGGATTTTTTTTTAAAAAAAGGATTATGTAGGATGATTCAAAGGCTTTATCCTCAAAGGAGAAAATCTGATGAAGATAATCCAAAACAACCTGTACCTGTTGTTGCCCCTTCTTTTTCTTTTTCCTTTCAGATCTCAATACTATTTTTCTTCACCGGGAAAGTGGGATTTATGAGTGGAGAGCTTATGTTCCAAAGCATGCTTGTCAATAAATCTCATTGCGAGAAATAAATCCAGAGAGATTAATCTCAGAACAATCTAATGAATGTTATCAAGATGGCCTCCTAAGAAGAATTTCAATGAGAACAGGGCTACCGATTGGAAGAAACTGTAGTTGAGTTGTGGTTACTTTTACAGACTTGATTGCCTGTAGTGAGAAACATAGACAAGAAAAGTTGCATGGTTTAGGGCTTGTAACCTGAAGGTTGAAGTACACCCAACCCAAAAGTTTGTACAAAGATTTTTCCCAGCCTGAATTGAACTGGGAAAGTCCCTGTCAGACTCAATGGGAGTCTCTATATTTCAACAGAAACAGGGATGGGGCACATGGTTGACAATTCAGAATTCTCCTAGGTCAGAGCTTTCCAAACTGTGTGTCTGGACACGCTAGTCTGTTGCCTGTAGTCCTTAGGTGCTGAGGATAGTAAGGAGGAAGAAGGGACCCACAAAGGGCCACCTTCTCAACCTGTGGGTCCCCAGGTGTTTTGGCCTATATCTCCCAGAAATCTCAGCTGTTGTGACTCAGCTGGAGCCTCAAAGTGACTCTGATGGGGATTATGGGATTCAGGTTCAGAGTGTCCCTGTTGTAGAAGATGAGGAACAAAGAGGTTTTCCCACAGCAGGGAGTGATGTTGATGATACTGAAACTAGCTAGGTGCAAATTGACCCAGAAAAGGAGGACAGTTCTCAATCTGATAGCATTCAGACAGACGCTAACAAGCTGGCAGGCCTTGATGAAACGGAATCTCTAGATCGAGCTGACCGTTTGGAATTCAAGGTTCAAAGGAGTGTGAGAATAGCAAACAAGAAGGAGGTCAGAGGCCAAAGAAATGCTTTCATGCTTTGCAAAGGGTATTAAAACAGTGTGTTGGGAGACAAACCTTTGTCAAAGCAACTTCTCGTTCAACCAAGAAACAAGTTCTCATTCTACTGGATTTCTTGCAGCCTTTGTGTATTCATGTTCATGGGACATTGTCATGCTCTAATGGGACTTCGTTTATTCATGGTGATGTCTTGGATTATGCTCTAAGGCTTTGTTTTGTAACGATCTTCTGGATCTCTACTTCTGCTTTTAAAGAACCAATTATCTTCTATTTTCTAATAAACTACAAAAGACTTCAGCCTGTGTGCAGCCTGGTGTATTTAGCGAGGTGAAGCTAGCCTGAGGTGCGACATGTTTACCAGCTGTTAGGGTCTCTGGGAGTTGAAAGCCAAAACATCTGGGGACCCACAGGTTGAGAACCACTGCTCTAGATGATAGGACCAAGTCTAATGCTTTGAAGGTGCAGGAAAGTAGATCTTGACTGAAAGTAGATCTTGACTGAAAGATCTGTTGGGCTGTGGTGCAGGCTGGTTAGCAGCCAGCTGCAACAAATCACTCTGACCAAGAGGTCATGAGTTCGAGGCCAGCCCGTGCCTGAGTTTGTCTCTGTCTCTGTTCTATGTTATGGCATTGAATGTTTGCCTTATGTGTGTGCAATGTGATCTGCCCTGAGTCCTCTTTGGGGTGAGAAGGGTGGAATATAAATACTGTAAATAAATAAATAAATAAATAAATAATATTAGAAGGAAGTTCTTGTCTGTGAGAGTGGCTTGTCAATGGCACCAATTGCTCTTGGATGTCTTCAGGAAGACAGTTGGGGATGATCTAGCTGCAGATCGTGAATTGAGTAAGGAGTTGAACTCAATGGTCCACCTTATGTCACTTACTGCTTTAAGGTAACCCTAACATCTGTCCTGCAACAGCAAAATTACTGTTTAAACTATATATGGTTTCCCCTAGTGCATCACGCTTCCCCTTTCTCCCTTTTTACTTCTTTCCCCAGCTTCTGCACAGTCCATTTGGAAACAAACTCTCGGTTGAGCTTCTCGAAACATTTTGAACTTTCCTCAAAGTTCTTCAGTTGTTTCACCTGCGGAGAAACTCTCCTCCCACGTGCACTTGGCATTTCGCCTGAGGCAGAAGTTTGGTGGCAACTCTTCAGACTATTCGAAGCCTTTAAACTCTGGTTTTTCAAAGGAGCTGTGCGAATTGATGCCGGCAGGCATGGGCAGAAGCTGGCCTCCTAAGGCAAAGTGCTCCAGAGGAGAGCGCGGCAATCAATGGCCATAGTTTTCATTTCCATCAACACAGCCACATCAATACGATAGGTGAGCTGAAGTGAACAATGGAATGAAGGGATGCAATGAAAAAAAGGAAAATTCAAATGAGAAGCAAGGCTATTTTGTTGCCTCTGCTGAAACCCACTTGCCCCAGGCACTTTATAATATTAGTCACCCATCTGATAGCCATTTTATCTGGATAAATAAATGGTTTCAATTCCACCTGTTTTTAAAAGGAACTATAGCACTAGGAGTCAGGGTTTGATCTTGTTTTCCTCTTCCTTCCCCTTTATATCACCTTACATCTTTTACAAAAGGCAGTGCTCACTCGTCTCCTTTTCAATATTTTAAGTCACCCAAATGCCTGTCTTTCAACGGGTTCCTTTTCAGCATAGTTTGGAAGTTTCCTAAGACCAAAGTGAAACTGGATTCGGAATGTCAAATCAAATTCTGAGCTAAATTGGAGGATCTTTAAAACAGGTCACATACCAGAATCATATTGTACCTTGACAGTGGATGATGGGGTGCAGAGTGGATTCCAAAATTCATCATCCCGGTCTCACCTCCTTCTCCAGACTGTATTCCCATGCGGAGAATCAGCACTGGTCAAGAAACACTCCAGCAGGCGAAGGGGTCAGTTGAAAATCAACTGTTGTTAAACTTTATTTACAAATCTATTTACAGTTGCATTTCTCGGCTTCAGAGCATAGCATTCATAGTCCATCTCCAGCTAATGCTCAACGCCAAACACACACTAACAGAAGACACTCCTCTGCATTCCACAGACCATGAAGGAAGTCCCGGTCAAACAAACTTGACCCCATTGGTCCTGTGATACGTCAATCAAAGCAGGTTCTTATTGACTCCATAGTTACTGAAATGCCTTGCCGAAAACTCACACAGAAGGCATTTCTAAAAGCCTAGATTAATTTTAACATTTCACACAATTCACAATACCCTGACATACCTTTCTTCACTACAGCAATCAGAAATACCGAGTCTCTCACAAGCCAAATGAAAATCCTAGTTTGGAACCACTGATATTATTGAATCCATAGGGTTCAGTCCTAAACCTCTAAGAGTTTGGCACACAAAGCACTGTCACTATGTGATTTTTCCTATCTCAACAATCTTTTTGTAATTTTTTCTATCCCAAATATGAACAAGTTCCCAAATGTTTGTACATTCTATTAGATAACAACTGATATGTTCAATTACTAGCCTAATACTTCCAGTCATGATGCTACATGAGTTTTTTGACCTCCTCAAACATGGACAGTGTTGACCGGGAGAAATTTGAACAGGCAAGAACCTCCTTCAGCCCTTGAATCCAATGGACGTTCATCTGAAAATCCCCTCATTTTTGGCATAGCTGGATCTGGTTTCATCCAACAACCTACTGGATGATGACTTCTATGTCACGGAAGTAATCAAGTTGACTTTGGCTTTAGTTCAGACTTTGTCGCACCTCAGGCTAGCTTCACCTTGCTAAATACACCAGGCAGCACACAGGAAATTGTCTTTTGTAGTTTATTGGAAGTAAAAGGAAAAGATAGTTCTTAAAAGGCAAAAGTTCAGTTCCAAAAGATAGTTACAAAACAAGGCTGTAAGAAATAATCCAAAGAAACATTTGGCATGAAACAAAGTCCTTTCAGTACATGACAAAGTCCCATAAGTGAGAATACACCAAGGCTACAAATAATCTAGGAAAGCAGGGCTTGCTTCTCGATTCAGAGACATTGCTTTGACAAAGATTTCTCCCACAGCAGACTGTTTTAATAGCATAACATGAAGGCATTTCTTTGCCCTCTGACCTCTCTCTTATTTGCTATTCTAAGACTTCTACGAACCCCCCTAAATTCCAGATGACTAGCTCGGTCCAGAGACGTTCCATTGTCAAGGCCAAATTGCTCGTTAGTATTATCAGGCTGAGAGCTGCTTTCCCTATCAGCCTCTTGCACCTGTGAACCTTCAGCATCAACAACACCATTCCCTCCCGTGGGAAAGCCTCCCTGTTCCTCATCTTCTATAGCAAGAACACTCTGCAGCTGAATCCCATAATTCCCATCAGAGTCATCTTGAAACTCATCCTGAACCTGAATCTCATAATTCCCATCAGAGTCATCTTGAAACTCATCCTGAACCTGAATCCCTTCATCTGGAACCTGTATCCCAAAATCCTCATCACTCTGAGGCTGAGTCACAACAGACTTTAAAGCAATTGTTCAATGTTTGATTCCTATCACCAAAATAAAGCTAGAACTAGACTGGGTTCAACATTTTGAAAGTATCATTTGGGTTTGAAATGGAATCTTTATCTGGGTTGAGCACCTTGGATAGTGCTTTTTCAGTCTGAACAGGAGCCTTTGTATGGGTTCAGCACCATGGATAGTGCCATTGGTGGCTGAAGTAGAATCCTCACCTAGCTTCAGCACTTTGGAGAGTACCATTGGCATCTCTAATGGCATCTCTGTCTGAGATCAGCACCTTGGACAGTGCCATTGAAATCTGAATAGTACTTTCTCCTCAATTTCTCACTTTCCATAGCACCATGTAGATCTGAATTAGAACTCTCATCTGATTCAGGACTTTGAATAGTGCGATTGAGGTCTGAACCATCTCTATGAGCATACATAACATTTCTGCACACAATATCATTCCAGAATCTTTTCCATCTTTCTTCTCTATCTCCTCTTGATTGTTTTCATGAAGCGGATATAAATCCAGAGCTTTCACATCAAGGTTCTGTCTGACCTTTCTTTTTTTCTTTTTTAAGAAATAGTCCCTTCTGAGATATAAACTGCTTTCACAATAAATCAGCGGTTCCAAATTCCCACAATCCCTTAATCCCTGGAGGAAGATCCCCCACTATCTCGCCTGCACAAGGTCCATTATTAATGGATTATGTTTTCAGCAGGTAAAGGTCATTTTAATGCTTTTAATGATTTAAACCTGGACCTTCTTTTATAGATTTAGTATGTTCAAGTGGGCCAGCTGTTAAATCCCTACTGAAAAATTAATTTGTATCCAAAGAGTGGGTATGCCACCCTTCCCCAATTCTCCAGCTGAGCTGCACAGAATATAAGTGATTTACACTTTTTTCTAACAGATATTTCACAGATAATCATACTCTGGAAATGGAGGATTGGATTTTGACTAGAGATGGGAAAGAAATGCAACCAAACTCAAAATATATCTCATTTTAGGTTTGCAGGACTCTTAATATTAACCCATATCTTTCAGTTTGCCATAACTGGAAATTAACTGCAAATATTCGATTCTGTCTTTGTTTTCTACATTTCCTTGGTGAATTATATGTTCATAGTGGTACCTAAATTTTGGTTCCACAGATGTTTTGGACTTCAGCTCCCAGGACTTTTGGTAGTTGGCCAAGGTGATTAGAGCTTCTGGGAATTGAACTCCAAAACACTTGGAGAACCAGTTTAGGAATCATAAAGATAATAAATGGCCACAACTCTAAATGCTTGGCAGAATGGACTAAGCTTGCTTTAATCAATAGGAATATATAAAGAAGAAGACTGAGATCCTACATGGTTGAACACATCTGGGTACATGTCTTCATAGCCATAATAAAATAATAACTTTATTTATATACCACTCTATCTCCTCGAGAGAAGTCAGGGTGGTTTCTAAACATGTGTGCAAAACAGTCAATAGTCAGAAACATCATACAACAACCTGAACACAGCAAACATAATAAAAACAGCATCATAACAAGGCTAAAACGGTTCAAATAAATAAACATCGTTACAGTCGGGACATTCCATCGAGGGATCGGGAACCGGTAGTCAGGGAGAGATAGACACGATCCATTGTAAGGGATAGATAAAAACTTATACAATAGGGCCAAGAGGTGAGTAGTGGGGCCGGGCTGTGGCACAGGCTGGTTAACAGCCAGCTGCAATATATCACTCTGACCAAGAGGTCATGAGTTTGAGGCCAGCCCATCGGGGTGAGCACCCGACAATTAAAAATAAAATATAGCCCCTGCTCGTTGCTGACCTAAGCAACCCGATAGTTCCATCTATCAAGTAGAAATTATTTTTTTTTTCATGTCAGGAGCAACCGGTGTTGCTTCTGGAGTGAAGTAGGAAATTTAGGTACCACTTATATGTGGGGAGGCTAATTTAAGACACCATAAAAATCACCCAGCCGCCATTGGAATGAGGAAGTGCCATCGCAGTGGATGATGAAGCAGCTGCTCCCCCTGTGGCCGGAATCAAGCATACCCTCAGGAAGCTGGAAGCTGGAGAAGGTTTAAATTGCCTCTGCGTCTGTCTCTGTTCTATGTTTATATGGCATTGAATGTTTGCCTTATATGTGTACAATGTGATCCGCCCTGAGTCCCCTTCGGGATGAGAAAGAAGGGCGGAATATAAATACTGTAAATAAATAAATAAATAAATAGTATGCAGAGCAGGGGCTGCTTTGTTGTAAAAAATCATGAGTGGATGATTCTGGAGTGGGGGCCATCACAGCAAAATAACTACTAAATATTGCACAGGGAAGGGAAAAAAACACAAATCTCTGAAATGACAAAAAAGAAATATTCAGATGTGTATACTAGTGCATGCCTTAATAGATTGCTGGCCACTATATTTAGCTTCTATTTTTATTATTGTTGTTGTGTGCCTCCAAGCTGTTTCTCACTGATGGCAACGTGTCACAGGGTTTTCTTGGCAGGATTTGTTCAGGAGCGAGTTGCCAACTGCCTTCATCTGCGGCTTAAAGAGTGTGCCTTGCCCAAAATCGCCCAGTTGGATTCCATGGTGAAGTGGGGATTAAAATCCTGTGTCTCCGGTGCCGAAACCACATCACATTAGCAACTGCAAGTAGCATGTAATGTATGGTGCTTATGACATGAACAGACCCCAATTCATTTGAAATCCCCAAACTCAAGCTTTGGGTCCTGAAATCTTTTTTAAAAAATTTATTTATGTGCTTTTTAAAAAGAAATACAATAAAAGTGGGGGAACATAGTGGATTGAAGTAAAGTAGGAAAATAAGAAAAGAAGAAAAAGTGTAGGGCAAGGGAGAGAAAGAGAAATAAGAAAAATAAAAAAAAATGTGTTGAGTTTTCTTGACTTCCATCTTTATCTATATTGGAAATAGTCATTCGGGGAGTCTTCCCCGGTGTTTCTCTTATTCATTGTTATCATAGCTTCCCTATATTCCATATTTGTTCTAACCATTATACCCTGTTCCTTCTATGGTTATGTTGTTTTTATATATTTTTCCTTTACCAAGAAGGTTGCCAATCTGTGCTTTTCTTTGGTAATCCTTGTTGTTTAGAAAGTAAGTATGAGAGTTTATCCATATTCTTAATTTCCATTAATTTTATCAACATCAGGTATCTTTTCTTGTCTCCAGTTCCTTGCATAGATAATTCTCGCTGCCGTCATCATGTAATTTAGTAGGAGTTCATCATCTTCTTTTAAATTTTCTTCTGTAATTCCTAGAAGTAGGTGTTCTGGTCTCATTTGATACTTAATATTCAGTATTTTCTGTGAGATTTCATGTATCTCTTTCCAAAATTTCTTTACTTTTTCACAAGTCCACCACATGTGGAAGAATGATCCTTGTTCTTTTTTACATTTCCAGCAGGTGGTCTGTAGAGATTTATTCATATGCCCTAGTTTTTTGGGGGTTATGTACCACCTATGGAACATTTTTCCCCAGTTCTCCTTTAGATCGTATGAGTACATTTGTTTTAATTTCTTGTTCCACAGATTTTCCCATTGGTCCATATGAATTGTTTTTTGCAATATTTATTGCCCATTTTGTCATGCAGTCTTTTACAAAGTCTTTCTCAGTTTGCCATTCGAGGACTCTTTTGTATATCTTTGTTATCAGTCCTGAAATCTTGAAGTCTATGATACTCCCGATCTTGCAGTCCAAATCACCTAGTAGGTTTCATGATTGATCAGTAGGGTTGTCCAAATATTCGTTATGTTTCTCGTTTCGTAATTATTTCGGATTGTTCTCGTTTTTTAAAACGAGTATTGAAACGTTTTCTCTGGGCGCAACTGGCAATGTAATTCGAACCATCGTTGGCCCATTCTCTAATTGTTTCTTAAAATTTTCGTTAAATTTTTTCCTTCCAAATTTTTTTTAAATATTTTTTAAAAATTATTTTTTATTTATTTTGTTTCTGCAACCTAACATGAATGGAAGCCTAGTGCAGCCTAACATGGCTGCCGCTCCCTGGCCAATCAGAGACTTCCACGATGGCTGAAAAAGGTGGGGGCTAGCGTCCTCCGCGTCCACATGGAGGATCTCTATAAAAATCCCCTCCCCAACTGAGCCAAGCCATTCTGGGTTGGGATACCGAGGAGAGAGGGTATTTCGCGCGCGCTGGGAAGCTGCTTGCTTGCTTGGGGGAGAGAGGGCTAAGTGACTGGGGGTAGAGTGTTTCTGTTGTTGCTGGTTCGATATTGTGTTTTTTTGGGGGAAAATTGGCTGGGGGCTTGGGGCAGAGTCCTTGCTGTGGCTGGCTTTAGGGAACCTTTTTTTTTTCCAAAGGACATCTGCGTCCCTGCTAGTGCTGAGCTTGGGGTGCTTTCCATCTACGCCTGAGGGAGACCTTTTGCCTTTCTGTTTTCTTTTTTGGAATTTAGCAATCACCACATCAGCCCTTCTTTGCAATCCTGAAAGGGGGGAACTTGAAAATAATAGTTTCCAAAGGACGTCTGCGTTCCTGCAAGTGCATTGCTTCCCTCCCGCTCCGTTTGTAATCCCAAGCCCCCGGGCTGAGTGTTATTGCAGCAATCACAAAGACACACATTGTTTTCAAACCTAAAGGGTACATTGGAAGCAATAGTTTCCAAAGGACATGGGGCACCCGCCAAGGCATTGCTTCCCTCACGCTCCATTTCTATTCCCAAGCCTTGGGCTAAGTTTTATTTCTGCAATCACAAAGTCAGACACTGATTTGATTCAATAGAGGGTCCACAGCAAGTTATAGTTTCCAAAGGACAGTGGCACTCCTGCCAAGGCATTGCTTGGCGTGTGCTGCATTTCTAATCCAAAGTCTACACAAGTAGAAGAGGGACTTTTACAGTAATAAGAACCCAATTGAACAGGAAATAAGACTTTCAAACCAGGAACAGGTTTCTTCAAATATTGAAAAATAGTGTATTATAAAAAGTTATGAAAATTTGCCAAAAATCATAGGAGACAGGAAACATTCTGCAATTTGTTGAGCAAAGAGTGTGGAATGTGTTCTCCCACTGTACCAAATTTGATGAGAATAGCTCAAGAAATGAGGGCGGGAGACCCCCAGAAAAGTCCCCCACCGGTTTCCTGTTTTTTGGCGATTGCACATGCGCGTCTGCCATTTTAGAAACATTTTAGAAACATTACGAATTTTCGGAAATATCCGAAAATTTTGGGTGAAACATTAAGAAATAATTTCTATATCGAAGAGCCGGCACCCCCTACTTTAGAAACGAGAATTGAAACATTTTTTCCATCGATCGGACAAGCCTATTGATCAGGGATTCAATCCTTTGTCTCCAGAGTCACTGTTCATTGCACCATTTGCAGTATTGTTTTGCATTCAAATTGTTGGAGATCTAGACAGAAATCATGGCCTGCTCGCTCTCCTTTTCTCCCCTCCCCATGTGTTCAAAGCTTTCTAGTCTCATCAGCTTAGTCCCTATCCTAGCAAACCATATTGCCTCTTTATTAATAATAAAGCTATAGAAAATTAAAGTAATACATCATTAGGGGCTCATAGCTGTGATGAAGTGCAGCTACAATGCTTCATCAGGGAGGCTGAGAACAGACACAAGGATCCCAAGGAGGCAAGGTCTGTCCATTATGAAGAGATATAAATACTGAAGCCTAGCGCCTGTTCGTAATCCAGTGTTACAGAAGGAGGAAAAAAAACAAAAACAAGGAAAACCCATGGTCCTGGGAGAAGAGATATTCAGGCAGAGTATAGACATGATAGAAATGTTGTTGCTATTGCGGAGAGATTGGCAACCCTTAGGGCAACATATGTCGACGTGCTGTTTGGAATGATCTCATCCTGAAAGAACCACAAGGCATGGGAATGAAATGAAACACATCCATAACTGACAGCTCTGGGGTTAGTTTACTGTCCGCCAAATCAGTGCTTCCAAACCGATTTACCTTTGCAAGACCATTGAGGATGGTGTTTGGTTTCTCCTAAATGTCTCAGAATGTGGTGGAATCTCCTTCTCTAGAGATTTGAAAGAGATCTTGGATGGCGTCTGCCAGGAGTGCTTGGATTGTGTCATGGCACAATGGAATTGGATTGGATATCGCTTGGCGTCTCTTCCAACTCTATGACTTTTGGATACTTTTTTTTGAAAGCCGTGCTCCATTATTATCTTCTCAATCTTGCACAATAGCTATGTGACCAACCGTCTGTTTACTTTTTCTTCTTTTGGAAGAATTTCTCATCAAACTTAGACCCCTGAAGCTTACATACATTGGGAGTGATATAGGACTAAGATACTTTCTGTTTGAGAGCAGTTGCTCTTTTTTCGTTGTATTTTTCATTTTACTGTACTGAGCTTTGTATTGGGGATTTTGCTGTCACTATATGCTATATGGTCATTACAGTTCTCCTTTTGCATAGACTATATTGTGTTTGTTTACATACCTTACAAGTATTCCGGGGTATTGTTTGATACTTGGATGGCATCTGCCAGGAGTGCTTGGATTGTGTCATGGCACAATGGAATTGGATTGGATATCCCTTGGAGCCTCTTCCAACTCTACGACTTACTAGAGTAGTCCCTTTAAATTGCTATGATTTGTTTATGGGTTGACACACAATGCAGCAATTGATTCATTTCGGTTTAGTCGAGTTAAGACTAAACAATAGGATGATGCACAGCTATGTCAAATAAATTCAGACCTAAAATCAAATTCGTTGCTTTAGATCCAAACCAGAAACGGATCCACAAAAGTGAAGCCAAACTCCTGTTTAGATTCTCCAAAACCATTACATAAATAAGGTAAGGAATTTTAGTTGGCCCAGCTCAAAAACTAGGCATGCAGTTGCGCTGTTTATGTCTCAGATTTCACCTGCCCCCCAAGCTATTTTGCTTGTACATTTCAAACTGTGACAGATTACACTTCTGGGAAAGCCAAGACTTTGTTAGGCCCACTCAACATAAATAACAATTAACAGCTAGGTTTTGACTTGGAGGCACTTGTTGCTGAAGACTATGTTTAAAGACAGGACTACCTGATAAGCTAGCCAGAAACCAGAAATGAAATATTCTCTGATCCAGTTGGAGATGGACAGGAGGGGGCTGTCCAAAATGAGATGAAGCGCTAGGAGAAAAATGACTCTGAAAGTTCATTTTAATTTTGGAGATTCGGCTTTTGTAGCTGGCCTTATGAATTTGCACAATTCCTTCCTCCAATCTAAAATTTTATGTGTAGGTAATTTATTTATTTATTGACAGTATATTCCGCCCTTCTCACCCCAAAGGGGACTCAGAACCTCTTCAACACATTGTACACATATAAGGCAAACATTCAATGGGATATAAACATAGAACAGAGACAGACACAGAGGCAATTTAAACCTTCTCCAGCTTCCAGCTTCTTGAGGGTATGCTTGATTCTGACCATAGGGGAAGCAGCTGCTTCATCATCCACTGTGATGGCAACTGGATGGTGGCTGGATGATTTTTATGGTGTTGTAAATTAGCCTCCCCACATATAAGTGGTACCTAAATTTCCTACTTGATAGATGCAACTATCTTTCAGGTTGCTTAGGTCAGCAATGAACAGGGGCTATATTTTATTTTTAATTGTCGGGTGCTCATCCCGACATGGGCTGGCCTCGAACTCATGACCTCTTGGTTAGAGTGATTTATTGCAACTGGCTATCAACCAGCCTGCGCCACAGCCCGACCGCTTATTTATCATTCTTCCTTAACCTGGTGCCCTTCCCGAGCTATTTGGACTTTGGTTCTCAATGTCCTCAAGGCACAACACATCTTCAAAGGGCAACAGGTTAGGAAAGGTTGTTCTGTGCCATCATTCTTGTAGACTTCACTGTAAAAGTAGACACTAGACCAGGCATGGGCAAACTTTGGCCCTCCAGGTGTTTTGGACTTCAACTTCCACAATTCCTAACAGCCGGTAGGCTGTTAGGAATTGTGGGAGTTGAAGTCCAAAACACCTGGAGGGCCAAAGTTTGCCCATGCCTGCACTAGACAGTAACATACATAATATTGCACTTGAAGGTAGTGTTGATTTTTCATGGCTGGAAAATGCTGTAACATGATTTTGTGTGTGTACGAATGTGTTGCCTTCAAGTCATCTGTTGACTCATGGTGACCCCATTGGTTTCATAGGGGTTTCTTAGAGAAGGGGGACTCAGAATTGTTTTTTGTCAGCTCCTTCCTCTGAAATATTTGGTATTCTTTCCCAAACTGGGCCTCAGAGAGAAGAATATTTCATCCATCCCTCACTTTATGGAGAGTAAGTGGGAAGTTATGATTGCGGAAATAGCATCGTAATTGTGACTTAGTAGCAATCATGAATAAGGACCGGTTCCCTAGATTTATTCACCTGTACACTTTCCATATTTACAACCACTACTACGTTGAGATTGTGACGCTATTACCATGATCATAAATCCCATCATCACCATCTACTTTACTGGCACCAGCTGTTCTGGGAAAAAGGGATTGAGTCTACCAGTAATTGAAAAATGGATGAATAAGGTCTCTTTCACTTTTGGGGTCTCTCTTTTAGACCAGGAGAGGTTACTTAGCAATTTCTCTACATTTTCTGAGGTTTGGGGCACAGAACTCCAGCAAATGTGAAAATATAGTGCCAATGTATCCTTACATATGAAATTTACATAGCTCAGACAATGACCCTTGTTAGTCCTGGAAGGAAAGTACAGTTGGCCATACACAAATGTGGATTTGACTTTTGTAGATTTGAATATTCACAGATTTGATGTCCTCCCTAAGAATATCTAGGTCCACTAGTGTTACTCTATGGACAACTCCTACCAGAGGTTGACCATGCTGGAGGACCTAAAGTTCCCTAGGAACCACTCGGTTCTCTAGCATGATTCCATGGTCAACTTCTGGTATAAACTGAACATAGACTCACATGTCCTCCCTAAGAATATCTAGGTCCACTAGTGTTACTCTATGGACAACTCCTACCAGAGGTTGATCATGCTGGAGGACCTAAAGATCCCTAGGAACCACTCGGTTCTCTAGCATGATTCCATGGTCAACTTCTGGTAGAAACTGAACATAGAATCACATGTCCTCCCTAAGAATATCTAGGTCCACCAGCGTTACTCTATGGACAACTCCTACCAGAGGTTGACCATGCTGGAGGACCTAAAGATCCCTAGGAACCACTCGGTTCTCTAGCATGATTCCATGGTCAACTTTTGGTAGAAACTGAACATAGAATCACATCAGACAACCTCAAGATTCCTGGAAAGACGTTCTCTCTAGAAATCTTGAGGTCCTTCAGCATGACTGGAGAACGTTGATGAACCTAGAGATTCCTACAGAGAAAACTTTACACAAACGGTCAATCAAACCCACAAAAATCAAACTCACAAGAATCTCTAGATAGTGTGATTCTATGGTCAACTCCTACCAGAAGTTGAACAGAGAATCATGCTGGAGAACCTAAAGATCCCTAAGAACCTCTATGTCCTCCAACATGATTCCATAGTCAACTTCTAAAAGAATTACATAGAATTACATCAAATGACCTCAAGATTCCTGGAAAGGCATTCTCTCTAGAAATCTTGAGGTCCTTCTGTATGACTGGAGAACGTTGATGAACTTAGAGATTCCTAGAGAGAAAACTTTACACAAATGCTCAATTAAACCCACAAAAATCAAACTCACAAATGTGTAGAGCCAGCTGTATAGTGCATTTCAGCTTTTGCTGGCATTGGTCTATGTCTTCAAGGAGAAACCCAAGTACAATGAAGGGAGCTGAGTGCTACTTAAGTTATATGAGCTGTTGGCACAATCCCTTCTACCTCTCTGTTATATTTTTGTGATGATAACACTGAAGGAGTGGGGGGGGGGGGAGGCGGGTTAGCACCAGTGGAAAAACAAAGGTGGACTCTGGGCAAATCCATATTAAGAGAGTCATTTCCCAAAGTCAGCCTGATTATGCATGGTCAGCATGGAGAGCAATAAATTATAACTCCATGAAGAGGTCTTGCTTGGAACCTTGGCAAGAGAAGACCTGGATTTCTGCCTAATGCAAAAACTCTGGAGCCTGATATCTCAGCATCCTTAAAATGGCTGCTTCAGGGATAATTCCAGCTTAATGCAATTTGTTCATTCATGCACATTATTCAGACTATAAGTTCACCTCTGGAACGGGGACTTCAAAATTTCAAACAAAAATGATGTCGATAAAGACATACAAAAGATTAGCATGGCTATGTTAGCTACCTCTGATGTTCCATCTGAATAATTTTATCTGCAAAGCGTTGTGGATATTCCTCATGACACTTGATTGACTGGTCTGCGTTTTCTTCTTGTGTCATTAGGATTTATTAGGCGCCATTCAATACAGCTCAATTGGACAACGTTTGAGGATTCAGTGTTGGCAGGCAGAGAATATGTATGTGTGTAATGTATGTGTATTGCTGCTCACTGCCATGAATCAGATCTCCAAATAGTCTGTCGTTCATGTTTGCTAAGGCTCATTGTAAGTCATAACTTCACTCAATTTATGACCACCTTGATGCTCCAAATATCCAACTCTTTTGCCTCCTTTTCCATGCAGGGATGATGGAATATTCCAACATCTTCAAGAGTGACCCAATGGTATGGATTTATGGGAGTTGTAGTTTGACATGACCCCAACACTCTTTGGTAGAAAAGGCTATGGACAATTCCAACATCTTCAAGAGTGACTCAATGGTATGGACTCATGGGAGTTGTAGTTTGACATGACCTCAACACTCTTTGGTAGAAAAGGCTATGGACAATTCCAACATCTTCAAGAGTGACTCAATGGTATGGACTCATGGGAGTTGTAGTTTGACGTGACCCCAACACTCTTTGGTAGAGAAGGCTATGGACAATTCCAACATCTTCAAGAGGGACTCAGTATTATGGAATCATGGGAGTTGTAGCTTGACGTGACCCCAACACTCTTTGGTTGAGAAGACTATGGAAAATTCCAACATCTTCAAGAGTGACTCAATGTTATGGACTCATGGGAGTTGTAGCTTGACATGACCCAATGCTCTTTGGTAGAGAAGACTATGGAAAATTCCAACATTTTCAAGAGTGACTCAATGGTATGGAATTATGGGAGTTGTAACTTGACATGACCCCAACGCTCTTTGATAGAGAAGGCTATGGAAAATTCCAACATCTTCAAGAGTGACTCAATGGTATGGAATCATGGGAGTTGTAGCTTGATGTGATCCCAATGCTCTTTGATAGAGAAGGCTAAAGACCTTGTGAAACTTCCACTCTCAAGATGCCATAGCATCGAGGCATAGAAAATAAACTTGTATCAAAAGGCATCAGTGTGGATGAACCCCAAGCCTGTCCCATCATGGGCTTGATAATGCAACCCCCAAGGCCATTTATTTTTTTAGACTGTAGGAAGATTAAACAGCCTTACGAATGAAGGTTTATGCTTTGCCTGCCTTTCATAACTCTTGTGAGCACAGGCACGTCAGGTTATATAGAAACCGTCCATTATCCAACACAGCTGAGTCTGTCGGGCCAAATGGCATTTTAAACAGCTTGGAACGTAAGTGAGTAACTGTGGTATTATTTGCAGCCGAGTGATATTTAATTGCTCACCTTCAACGTCTGTGCTTTTGTTTTGACAGAAGTGTCAAATTTAACTCAAGGCATCCTGGAAAAGTGTTTCCTCTGTCTCTCTCATCCAGAGAGAAATACAAGAAGATTGGGAACACACCGTTTTTTCCTTGCGTGTTTCTTATTGTATGCTAATACCGTTGGCTTATTCCTTTGTTCGTCCATGAGAGTTTGTCCGCATAAGCTGGACGCCGGCAACGCTTTGAAAGAGAGCTTTGAGTGCTTTTGGGAAAACAGACTTTGCTCTCCATGGGACACAAAGCTAAATCTTTTGTCCGTTGGCACGCAAGTTTGGAAAGAACAGCACAAAAACCTACTGGACTTTATTAAGAGTAGTAGAAAAGTGCATACAATGCCAGACACTATCCTATGTCAAGGCAGCTTAGGACTCATCTGCACTGTGGAATGAATGCAGTTTGATGGTACTTGAACTGAAATGGCTTGATGCTATGAAATCAGGGAAGTTGCTGTTTTGCAAGGTCATTAGCCTTATCCGTCAAAGAGTGCTGGTGCCTCACCAAACTACGACTTCCAGGATTCTATAGCAATGAGTCATGGCAATGAAAATGGTGTCAAATTGCATTCATTCTACAGTTGCTGCACCCCAAGTCTGCATGGACACCTTGAAAACCACACTGGAGCCCAGAATATAAGCAGTCAAGCTGTTTATTGTAGAATATAAGCAAGCACAAGCAAATAAAGTTCAAAGTCAATAGAGTGGATGAACCACCAAGAAATGTACATGTCTGTCCTTAACAGAAGTCCAAGAAAGTCTCTCACAGTTATAATCTAAACTGGAACTGTGCTTAGTCCCACAAAGTATCAGAAATAGTCCACACAAAGTTCACTTTCCAAGCAGGAAACAGCAGGAAGCCACAAGGAACAAGAATCAAACTCAAAGTAATCCAAGGAACTGTAATCCACATGGCCAGGAATCAGCAAGGTTCAGCTACAAACAAGGTACAACAAGGCAAGAGATACTTGGAATCCACAAGGCAAAATCTTGGCTGAAAAATCACGGAAACAAGAGCATGAAGACAGAGATCTTTCTCACTTGAATAGCAAAGTTGACACCTCTGAAGTAATATTTAAGGTGATTTCAAGACTGTTTCCAATGAGATCTAGGGAGTGCTGTCCTTCTCATGAGAAAGTTCCCCATTAGCACATCTATGAATCAAACGTTGACTCCGTCTCAGAAACTCCCTTTTTCTTCGTCCTTGCGTAAACATCTCCCTTCTGTCAAAATCATCAATCTCCTCCGAGCTAACAATCCCATTATTATTATTATTATTATTATTATTATTATTATTATTATTATTTATTTGCGGTATTTCTACCCCGCCCTTCTCCCCTGGGGCACTCAGGGCGGCTTACAAATTGGCAACACAGTGCCATCACATCAACAATACAATACAAAAGGCATTAAAAACTAAAAACATTTAAAACATCATAAAAACCAATATACAATAATAAAACATTACCATGCACCGAGGTAATGTCCTTTCATTCACTAGACCTTGTTAATCCAGAGTCTTAAAAACCGACCGTGCCAAGCTCGAAAGTTCATTCATTGAACGCTTGAGCACATAGCCATGTCTTTAGTTTTTTTCTGAACCCTAGAAGGGAAGGAGCCTGCCGGATGTCACTGGGGAGGGAATTCCACAGCTGAGGAGCCACCACCAAGAAGGCCCTGTCTGTCGTCCCCACCAGCCGTGCCTGTGAAGCAGGTGGGATCGAGAGCAGGGCCTCCCCAGATGATCTTAAAGTTCTTATGGGCTCATAGGAGGATATATGTTCGGATAGGTAAATTGAACTGTCCCATCTGGTTGAACTGCCCTTAACTGCCTACCGGAATGTTCATCCTAGGTTTCAGAATCCTCTGTAGAAACCAATTCAGCACCTGCAGCTGGATTGCAGGCCTATAATGAAAGTCTTGGATGGGGCCAAAGTCTGATTCTGACTCCAGCTACAGGCTGAGCTACAACAACAGTGTAGATCAGGCATGGGCAAACGTTCTAACTTGGGGGGGCCAGAGTTGGGTGGGTGGGCCAGAAGGGTTTTTTCAATTGTATGGTCAGGTTTGAATTGAATCCTTTTGAAGACCATCTTGAGTCCTACTCCAGGACAATCATGGACTAGAATTGACACAAATAAATACATTACTTGCTTCCAGGTCCTATCCAAAACATACCACAAAGCTCTCTAATAAATTTTGTGCATGGATCCATGCAACATGGATTGAAAGCTCAGATTTACAACCGCCATTTCTCAAAATACTATGTCAATGATGGTGGGGGGAAACATGAAGTTTTTCGCGAATTTATATCTCAAGAAATGGATTTCGCTCTAAGAAGGCTCACATGAAAATAAATTGGCAAGCCATAAAGATGCCACGAGCCTCTTTCTTGCCTCTTCTTTTCATAGGGAAATGGACTAACAGGGCGATCGCTCTGGAAATTGCAGCAAAGACACTTTTATTCTCCCATGCTTTCAAAGCCAGAGAGTTTTACCTGATAGAACTTCATGATAATATCTATATTTTATTGCGTTCTTGTAAGCCTCAGTGGAAGCTTTGCTGAGGCTTTAAAAATAAATAAGCCCACAATAAATAATCTCAGGTAATAGCAGTGGGTGGACCTCTTTTTTCCCCCCATGAATCCGTATAATTTCACTCAGGGTCGACACTGCCATTAAGCAAAAGGAGGCAAGCTGTCTCTGGCAGCAGATTTTGGGTGTCATAAAAGAGCCGCAAAAATGGTTAGTTATTTCCTTTTTTATCCTTTTGCTCTTGCTACCAGGGACGAGGAAAGGTACGAGATTTTTCTGTGTCATCTACAAAATCAGTTGTTTGCCTTTGATACCATGTATAGCTGTGTTAAAACAGAACTTTCTACCATTTCATTCTGATTTTGCTTTTACTTTGCCTCAGAGAGTTGAAGCCTACATCTACACCGGGTATGGGGCAACCCAGGCCCAGGGGGCAGATGCAGCCTTTTGGGCTTATTTCTCAGGCCCTCCTCTCTCTCACCATCCTATCCTTCCTTACTTCTCTTGCCTTCCTCTTTCCATCCTTAAGTAAAGGTAAAAGTTTTCCCCTCACCTTAAATCCAGTTGTGTCTGATTCTGGGTGTTCGTGCTCATCTCCATTTCTAAGCCGAAGAGCCGCTGTTGTCCATAGACACCTCCAAGGTCAAGTGGTCATAGGTTATGACTGCATGGAGCACAATTGCTGTCCCACTGGAGCAGTACCTATTGATCTACTCACATTTGTATGTTTTCAAATGCTAGGTTGGCAGAAGCTGGGGCTAACAGCGGGAGCTTACTCCGCTCCCCGGATTCAAACATGCAACCTTTTGGTCCACAACTTCAGCAACTCAGTGCCTTAACATCTGCTGTGATCTGTGACTTGCTAGCAGATTATTCCAAAAATATAACACTAAAGGTTGCCACATTTGCAATTGCAGCCCAAAAGATCAGAGCTAAAGTAGCAAAATCCATACTTGAGGACAGAAATGGAAATGGTGATGGTTTGGGATGATACAAATCAGACACTGTCATTATTATGTTGCTGCTATCATAATTTTAAAGAGCTAGTTTTAAATTTTTAATAAGTTTTAATGTTTATATTGGAAAGTGCTTATAAAGGTTGTATATTACTGATGTCATGGCCTATGGCTAGTACAATAAACAATTCATTCAGTGCCTTAACACACTGTGCCACCGGGTGCTCCCTTTCTTCTTTATCTCTCTCTTTCTCCTTGCCTCAGGGCAGGCAAAAGGTAATTTTCAAGTGTAGGCGAACAGAATTTTGGCGCCCCCCCCCCCAAACCGATCACTGAAAAATAAACATGTTGGATAAGCGAAAATGTTGGATAATGAGTGATTAAGGAAAAGCCTAAATAAAGAACAACACTCTGAAAACAGGGGAAATCCAGACAGTAAACAATCAGGGCCAGCTAACACCTCCCAACCAAGGATGCCCCCAGGGAGGAAGCAGCCAGGCTTCGAATCTGCAAGGCCATTAAATGCTAATCAAGCTGGCCAATTGCAACATTCACACTAGCCTCTAACAGACAAGAGCTCTTTCTCCCACCCTGGACTTTCCACAGGTATATAAACCCCGCTTACCTAGCTTCCAACAGACCTCAGAACCTCTGAGGATGCCTGCCATAGATGTGGGTGAAACATCAGGAGAGAATGCTTCTGGAACACGGCCAGGCAGCCCGGAGACCTGGCCTCGAGGAAGGGGCGAGAAGGAAGGCATTCGCCGCTTCAGGGAGCATTTCTCTGCTCCCCAAAGTGGTGACCCCCTTCCTTGCGGAGGCAGGAGTTGCCTCAATGGCGCCCCCTATAGCATGGCGCCAAAGGCAACTGCCTAGTTTGCCTCATGGTTGAACCGCCCCTGCCTTGCCTCCTTCCTTCCCTTCCACCCTTTCATTCTTCCTTCCTTCCTTTCCTCCCTCTCTTCCTTTCTCCTTCCTTTTCTCCTTTCTCCTCTTTAACTGTCCTGGCCTTGTCCTATGGAATCCTGGAATCTGCAGTTTGTTGTGATAGACAGGGAAGTATAACTGGTTCATGAAACTACAAATCCTAGCACTTCATCGCATCGAGCCATGGCAGTTAATGTGGTATCCAACCGCTATAATCCTCGACTGCAGATACAACCCAACCGAGAAATTTCCTTTATTTGTATATGCCAATATTTGCTGGTATGCTTATAAAATTATTATGACCCCCCTATAACTGGGGAAGCATGCAGAGAATGGAGATGCCTGTGCGCACACAGCCAGAGAATCCCCGATGCCTATGTTGAAAAAGCCGCATCGCCTGTGGCAACAGTTATTTTTATTTCTATTTTTATATTTCGTACAAGCTTGTTCAGAAGCTGCCTAAATGGCCCATGTAAGGGTTCTTTAGGTATCGTAACGCAATGGAAGGAAGGCGATTTTTTCTTTTTGGTTGGGGAGGGGGGGGGGGGTCTGCAAATATTTGTCTCCAGTTGGACATTATGTTCTTCTGCACTGAATTTCACTAAACATTCTCATTCAAAAGGCTTCCTAGCCCGTAACCACACTCTGTACTTCTCACAGATGTGAGAGCCATAAAAGATAATGGCTGGCGGAAGGTGGGAAGAGATTTTATGAGCTGCCATTGGAGCCGGAGCAGTGCACGAAGGTCAGCCTTAGAAAGAAAAGGGAGCCTTCTGATATTGCCCCTCGGTTCCAGATTCAAAATAGCCAAGTGTTCACTCCTTTGAAAGGGCCGCAGAGGCGCACCGGCATTGCTTCCTTCTCTCTTCACAGCCCTGACCTTGACTTCCAAGCTTCCAGCCTTTCATCCACTGCATTATATCTAATCTTGGAAACACGGTCATGGTTCACATGTGTGTGTGTGTGGCGCCTGCCCATGTTCTCAGATGTGAAAGTACTTCAACTGTAAGCCTGTGGTCATCACACATCACATAACCATAAAATGGGAAGAGACTGCAAAAGCAAACTCCTTCCAGGCAGGAATGTACAACAAAAGAAATCCAGAGAGATGACCATCCAACCTCTTCTTAAACGCCTCCAATGAAGGAGAGTCTACTAACTTGCTGAGGAAGTAATTTCACCGACTGACATTTCTCATCCCATAGCCCATAGTAGCCTTTTTATGTTGTCGTTTTTATAACTACGTATGCATTCCTCCTGTGGTGCTGGAGGAAAATCCTGAGGCTGCCTTGGATCACAAGAAGATCCAACCAGTCCATATTCCCAGAAATAATGCCCGGCTGCTCACTGGAGGGAAGGATATTAGAGGCAAAGATGAAGGACTTTGGCCACATCATGAGAAGACAGAAATCTTGGAGAAGATCATGATGCTGGGGAAAATTGAAGAAAAAAGGAAGAGAGGCCGACCAAGGGCAAGGTGGATGGATGGTGTCCTTTTTTTAAGAGGCAAGTTGAAATATTTTGGCCACATCATGAGAAGTCGGGAAAGCTTGGAGAAGATAATGATGCTGGAGAAAATGGAAGAAAAAAGGAAGAGAGGCCGACCAAGGACTAGATGGATGGATGGTGTCCTTTTTTTTAGAGGCAAAGATGAAGGACTTTGGCCATATCATGAGAAATCAGGAAAGCTTGGAGAAGATAATGATGCTGGGGAAAATGGAAGGAAAAAAGAAGAGGGGCCGACCAAGGGTAAGGTGGATGGATGGCATCCTTTTTTTAGAGGGAAAGATGAAGGACTTTGGCCACATCATGAGAATAATAATAATAATAATAATAATAATAATAATAATAATAATAACTTTATTCTTATACCCCACCCCATCTCCCCAAAGGGACTCGGGGTGGCTTACGTGGGGCCATGCCCAAACACAACAATATAAAAGCAAACAAAACAATAAAGCAAATCATTCAGCAATAAAAACAACAATATCGATAAAAACGGCCATAAAAGGTCAACATACAAAATAAGGTGTTAAAAACATGGGTTAAAATCACAGATCTGAGAAGTCAGGAAAGCTTGGAGAAGATCATGATGCTGGGGAAATTGGAAGGAAAAAGGAAGAGAGGCCGACCAAGGACAAGATGGATGGATGGGGTCCTTTTTATTAGTGGGAAAGATGAAGTCCTTTGGCCACATCATGAGAAGTCGGGAAAGCTTGGAGAAGATAATGATGCTGGGGAAAATGGAAGGAAAAAGGAAGAGAGGCCAACCAAGGACAAGATGGATGGATGGTATCCAATCTGTGAAAGTATATGTAAAAAAGCCTTCTCTGTTCTGATGGTCCATTAATGGAATGCCTTCTGCTTGAAGGTCTGATTGGCACTGCAAATGGTTTCATTCTAGCACTAAGTTAAAATATGGTAGCCATGTTCCTGCAAGACTTGAGGATTCTGGATGAATGGATTTTAATCTTGGATATTCTTAAAATTTTGTATAATGTGATTTTATTTTGTAATGGTATCTGTTTTATATGAACTGTTGTTTTGTAGATTGTTTTATATGAATTGTTGTTTTTACATTGTTTTTAGGCATTGAATTTTTGCCATTTACTGTAAGCCGCTTTGAGTCTCCTCGGAGAGAAAGGCGGCGTAAAAGTGATGCAAATAAATACATAAATAAATAAATTTCAATGACAGGTCATGAAGGTCTATGAGCTTAGCTGTGTCTTCTTCTCCCTTTCCCTGTACATTAACCTATGTATTTTCTGGTTGGTTCTCACTTTTGAACCCGGCTTGCTTGGAAACAGTGCAAAATCACAGACCTGTTGCCTAATAAGGGTCATTGAGTTGCCGTCAGGCTTTTAAACAAAACTGCAAGCGGCATTTAGGAGAATAAAAGGCAAAAAAGTAAATGGGAAAAGAGGGCTATGTGACTGTGGTGTATTTATAAAAGAGGAACTAACTTACCATCAATTTCTGACAACAATAAAGAATGCCTTTCAGAGGTTGTAGGCGAAAATAGCTGGGTACAAGCACGGTCTCGACACTTGTTTCTGCCTTCTTCAGAAAGCAGGTTTTTGCCTGTTATTTCCCTTTTGTAGGGTCAGTAGTCACGACACAACTGGCTTTTTCCTCCGTTCCTGTGAGACTCAGATACGGGCTGCATATAAATAATAAACCCGCTTGGATTTATTTCCCCGCTCGCATTGGAACCCTGAATTATTATTATTTTTTACTGCTGGTTCCCTTTTATCATTCCAGCCAAAGCCACACGATCCAACGGAGAGAGAGAGAAAAAAATCGATTGTTTTAGAAAGCCTTGTATTACACAACTGGACAATTTAATTCATCTCTTTTCAATGAGTTATCCTGAGCTACTTTCTTGGCGGAGCCGGGGAAAGCTGACATGTTGTTCTTGGAGGACATGATAATGATACAAAACATCCTATTTTTACATTCGTCTCCGACGGCTGCCAAAATTGGAGAGATCCTGATATTTATGAAAGCAAACCCAAGGAGATGAAATAACTTCATCATCTGTCCTTTGAAGAACAGAGTGGTTTTTTTTTTTTACTGTAACGGCTATCTAGACAACACCTTCAGGTGGCAAAAAAAAGACTTACTCGCTTCTGTCAACTTTCGGTCTCGCTGATTCTTTTTTCCCCCCCTCCCTTCAGAAGCAATTCTCTTCGCTCTCCTTTGATTTTATGGTGTTCAGTGAAGGAAAAAAAGATGCATTATCAGTAATAGGGTCTGCTCATGATGACATCTGATTGATAGACTGTACTAAAAGATATTGAAATGCAACACGTGGCTCCAGGAATGTGGCCACGATATATCAAAAGGAGCAATAATAAGAAAAAGGGGGAAATAGCTACAGCAAATGATTATCCTTTTTGTTGTTGCTGTGTGCCTTCAAGTCTGTTCCAATTTACGACCACCTTCAGGCAAATCTATCCCAGGGATTTCTTGGTGAGATAATAATAATAATAATAATAATAATAATAATAATAATAATAAGGGTGCCGTGCCAAAAGATCTCAGCCAGCATTTGGAAACAATAGACATTGACAAAATTACGATCTGCCAACTGCAAAAGGCCACCCTACTGGGATCTGCACGCATCATCCGAAAATACATCACACAGTCCTAGACACTTGGGAAGTGTTCGACTTGTGGTTTTGTGAAATGAAATCCAGCATATCTATCTTGTTTGCTGTGTCATACAACATCGTTGTGTCAATAATAATAATAATAACTTTATTTTTATACCCCGCCCCATCTCCCCGAAGGGACTCGGGGCGGCTTACATGGGGCCTTGCCCGATAAAACAATCAAATATTAAAACACAGCAATAAAACAGTTATCCAATAAAAACATCAATTACAGTAAAAACAATCGTTAAAATCAACATAAAACATACAATATTAACACTGGAGACTAATTCATAGAACCCAGGCAAAGTGCAACATGTGCCGAAATGGGCCGAAATGGGGAAGGTAATTTCACAGTTGAAATGGACAAAGTGCAATATAGCATTGGCAACACCTCGAGAATCTTCTTCTTGTTCTTCTTCTTCTTCTTGTTCTTGTTCTTCTTCTTCTTCTTCTTCTTCTTCGGGGGGAGGGGTGCATTTGACTATTCCTGAGACTGTGAGAGTGTTTTCTTTCTTTCTTTCTTTCTTTCTTTCTTTCTTTCTTTCTTTCTTTCTTTCTTTCTTTCTTTCTTTCTTTCTTTCTTTCTTTCTTTAAAAAAATCATGTCGGAAGCAACTTGAGAACATACCATTGACTGTCTACAGAGATGTTGCCCAGGAGATGCCCGGTCGCTTTCTCTCATGTCGGTTGTTGTATGTTTTCCAGGCTGTCTGGCCATGTTCCATAACTATTCTCTCCTGACGTTTCACCCACATCTATGGCAGGCATCCTCAGAGGTTGTGAGGTATCTAGAGAAACTAAGCAAGGAAGGTTTATATATCTGTATAAGTTCCTGAGTGTGGGGAAGAACTCTTGTCTGATGGAGTCCAGTGTGAATGTTGTATTTAATCACTCCAAAATCAGAACAGTAAATAAGGAGCAGCACTCTGAAAACAGAAGAATTCCAGGCATGAATCAATCAGGGGCAGCTAACGACTCTGAACAAAGGATTCCCCCAGGCCAGGATGAGAGGCTGGAAAGGCCATATAAGGCTAACAAAGGTGATTAATTACAACATTCACACTGGCCTCCAAGAGACAGGAGTGCTTCTCTCCACCCAGGAACTTCCACAGATATATAAACCTTCCTTGCTTAGTTTCTCAATAAATAAATAAATAAATACTGTATATACTCGAGTATAAGCTGACCCAAATACAAGCCTAGGCACCTAATTTTACCACAAAAAAAAGGAAAACATTGACTCCAGTGTAAGCTGAGGGTGGTAAATTTCAGAAATAAAAATAGATACCAATAAAATTACATTAATTGAGGCGTCAGTAGGTTAAATGTTTTTGAATATTTACACAAAACTAACTCTTGCCCAACTCAGATTAAATCATTACTCCCATCTTCTTCAATGTAAATATGCTTATGTATCCTTTTAATAATAATAGAGTAAAATAATACATGTAATAATAATAATAAATACAGTAAAATAATAAATGTAATAATAAATAGAGTAAAACAATACATGTAATAACAATAATAAGATCAGAGTGAAATAATAAATGTATTAATAATAATAGAGTAAAATAATAAATGTAATACAGTAGAGTCTCACTTATCCAATGTTCTGGATTATCCAACACATTTTGTAGTCAATGTTTTCAATATATCGTGATATTTTGGTGCTAAATTCCTAAATACAGTAATTGCAACATAGCATTACTGCGTATTGAACTATTTTTTCTGTCAAATTTGTGGTATAACATGTTTTGGTGCTTAATTTGTAAAATCATAACCTAATTTGATGTTTAATAGGCTTTTCCTTAGTCTTTCCTTATTATCCAACATATTCGCTTATCCAACATTCCGCCGGCCCGTTTATGTTGGATAAGTGAGACTCTACTGTAATACCAATAATAATAGATATAAGTAATAAATGTACCATATATTCTCGAGCATAAGCCAACACGAATATAAGCCAACCAGGACCCTCACCCGAGTATAAGCCAAGGAGAGATTTTTCAGTCCTAAAAAAGGGCTGGAAAACCTAGGCTTATATTCGAGTATATACAGTAATTACATTCGCACTGGCCTCCAACAGACAAGAGTTCTTCCCACCACCCAGGAACGTCCAAAGATATATAAACCTTCCTTGCTTAGTTTCTCCATACCTCACAACCTCTGAGGATGCCTGCCATAGATGTGGGTGAAACATGGAGGAGAGAATAGTTCTCATTGTTTTCCTTTTTTATTATTATTTCTCCCCCACCCCTGCATCATCCTGGCTCCTTTCGGAAGGAAAAAAAACCCAATAATAAAGCCCAATGATCCAGACACAGCATCTAAAAGAGGAAATAGCTACCCTAGCGATGAACTGGAAGTCTATTTGAGAGACATCTGTTTTTCCAATATATGTATATTAAAAAAATAAGAAATCCACGTCTTGGCTCTAAAGTGTTCATAAAATCTTTAGGGTTACGAGAGCCGGAGATAAATGGAGGCATCTCGTTCGAGAGCAGAATTGGAGAGCACAATTTTTTTTTACCAAAGAGCCTCTTTAATTATTAAAAATGAAAAGCAGGCCGTATTTATCATTGCAGCAGTCTGGGCGACTTCCAAAGAAGCCGGCAGAATTTCCTGGATAGGAAGCCAGCGGCATATTCCAGGAACAACTGTCTTGTGCCCAGGACATTCACTGAGAGGCATCAGAGAACTCCAGACATAGAGTATAAATAAGTGCAGATTCAGATGGACAAGGCTACATTAAGTACTATATATACTCGAGTATAAGCCTAGTTTTTGAGCACTTCTTTTAAGACTGAAAATGCTTCCCTCGGCTTATACTCGGGTGAGGGTCCTGGTTGGCTTATATTTGGGTCAGCTTATAATCGAGAATATATGGTACATTTATTATTTTACTCTATTATTATTATGTTATGGTTGAGCCTTATGGCTCCGATACTGGGAGACGTGGTCGTAAGACTCCTCGGGAGTCAGATACTCTCGAGGAGCGAGAAAGGAAGCGGCTGCGGGATATCTTTGCAGAACCATCTGACGAGGATTCCTTTGAGGGTTTTACTGAGAGAATGGAGGAAGAGATGGTTAGCTCAGAGGAGGATGACATGGAATGGACTCGTGTGAGGGAGGATTTGGGTGCCACTGGCTATGATAGTGTGGAAGGCGATTGGGGACCTTCAGGATTAGACCCGTGGACAAGCTGGAGGGATGGGACGGGATCCACAGCTGGGGATGCTGTGGGGCGTAGTCAAAGGTGTTTCAGTTCTGATGAGGAAAGTGATGAGGAAACGCCTGGAATTAGGGTAACAGCTGATAGCGATGAGGAGCTGTAAACTGGCATAAAATGGGGTTTGGAAGCAATGGCTAATTGCGTTGGGCAAGGTAATCTGGACGAACGCTTGGGCTCTGTGTGGGAAATTCCTGAAGACGGGTGTGATTCGTTTGCTGACTACGTAAGTTACCAAGGACACTGGGCATAGACGGCGGGAGGAACTGTGTGGGCTTTTGTTGTGCAACCTGTGCTTAATCTTATTAGCTTGGACCTCCGTCGTCTTCTTGACGGACGCCATCTGTTTACTCTGGACTTACGGACTGACTGACTACGGCCTCGGACTCTCCTTCCTGTGATTATCGTTGGACCTGGTGAACTACAAACGTCTGTACCTGCCTTACGACCTTCGGACCGGATTGGAACTTCGCTGACCGCTTCTGCCCTTGAATGCTGTGTTTGTATCTGGAAATTGCTTGCTGTGTGGAGGAGTAACCTCTTAGTTACTCAAACATAGCTTTTGGCAGCAGAGAAGCATCTGCTGCCAGTTTTTTGTATTCCTTTGAATCCTTTGTTCATCAGCTTTTGTTTGTTTAAGTCTCAGGCTGAAGTAAGCTATTTTGGTTTAACCCGGATTAAACTCCGGTTTAATCCGGTTTATCTTTTGAGCGTTTTTCTTGTATCTTTTTACTTTTAAGGCCAGTGTTTGCCTAGCCCTTGTCTTTTACGGGCATTTTTGGTTCTGTAACTCCAATAAACTTTGTTATATCTTATCTTGTGGCGTTCTGTCCTTGACATATTACATTTATTATTTTTCTCTATTATTGTTGCTACTATTACCTTTATTTTACTCTATTTTTATTATTATTAATAATACATTTATTATTTCACTCTGATCTTATTATTATTATTGCATTTATTATTTTACTCTATTTATTATTAAATGTATTATTTTCCTGTATTTATTATTTATTTATTTATTTATTTATTTGCAGTATTTATATTCCGCCCTTCTTTCTCACCCCGAAGGGGACTCAGGGCTGATTACAATGAACACATATATGGCAAACATTCAATGCCAACAGACAAACAACATGAGGTCATGAGTTCAAAGCCCGGGTCGGGTTAAGCCTCCGACCATTAATAGCCCCAGCTTGCTGTTGACCTATGCAGCCCCGAAAGACAGTTGCATCTGTCAAGTAGGGAAATTTAGGTACGCTTTATGCGGGAGGCTAATTTACAACATCATAAAAAAACTGCCAGCAAAACACGAGGAAAGGAATGAGGAAGTACAGCCACTACTGGACAGTGAAGTAACAGCTCCCCCTGTGGCCGGAATCGTGAAGCTGGAAAAATGTTAAAAATGCCTCTGAGTCTGTCTAATGTATGTTGTTTGTCTGTTGGCATTGAATGTTTCAGTGTAATCCGCCCTGAGTCCCCTTCGGGGTGAGAAGGGCGGAATATAAATACTGTAAATAAAATAAATAAATAAATAAAATGAAATGCATCCTCCTCCTCATCATCATCCATTTGGCACACAAGCTGATTAATTCCTACTCACTCCAGAAACAGCAGCGACATCAAGCCAAAGGTTTTTGTGACTAACTCCAGTTTGTTAGAGTGATACGCTGCCGTGAAAGGCTAAAATAAAGATGAGAAAATCACCTCCTCAAAGTCAACACGTCATCCAGAAAGGAGAGGCAGTCAGGACAGACAAAGGAGTAAAATCATGAAAGAAAAGGAGGCAGAAATTTAGAATCAGTTTTTAATTTCTTTGAATGACATACATGGAGATTTGCACAGAATAAAGTGGATAGCATGAGAAAGAAACCAGCAGAAGGCCTTCAATCGAACAACATTTTCCCTGTTGAAGGATTCAAATGCTTTCTGAACAGCGCAGTAGCTGAATCTGGTTTCGTAGAGAAATGAACACGGCAGCCTTCCAAATGAATTCAGCATAAATATTTCACATCGGTTTTGTACAATGGGGAAGCCTGGAAAATAGGAAGCGTTGGCATTATTTTGTCACGATTGTTGACAATGTGACTGCAGTTGATCACTCGCGGTAGTGATGACTGCCAATGCACTTGTGGTATATTCATGGTTATCTACTGTGGTATTAAAATAGAGTTCGGTTGCTCGACTGGGAAAACGCTGGGGATATTTTTTTGTCATTGCGAGAAACAAGTCTCTTCCTGCAGCGATCAGCCAAGGGAGATGAAACTGCATGGCTGAGTGGGGACTTGAAACTGAATCAACCTCGGTATTCCTTTGGCAGGGGAAAAAGACGGAGGGTCCAATTTGAGTGCTTTCCTTTTTTGGAAACTGAGATTGGCTCAGTGAATCAGCTCAGTGCATCACAACAGGGAAACCTGCAGACTTTTCAGAATTTGATTGGAGAATCTAAGTGGGGTCATACATTCACTCACAGGCAGATTCAAGAACTTCATCTTAATTTTGCCTCTAGAGCAGCAAATCTTGGACAGAATTTGTCTAAGAGCATTTCTGGACATCATCCGGCCCCAATATCACATTGTATACCAGGAGTCCCCAAACTTTTAAAACAGAGGGCCAGTTCAGATCCTTCGGACCGTTGGAGGGCTGGACTATAGTTGGCCACCGAGCAATAATAATGAATAATAATAATAACAATAACAACAATAATAATAATAATAATAATAAAGAGGGTTGGAAAAGACCCTTTGGGCTGTTGAGTCCAATCCCCATTTGCTTTTGTGCACCGAAAGCACAAGCAAAGCACCCCTGACAGATGGTCACCCAGCCTCAATGTTAATAATAATAATAATAATAATAATAATAATAATAATAATAATAATAATAATAATAAAGAGGGTTGGAAGATGACCCCTTGGGCCATTTAGTCCAACCCCTTTCTGCCTTTGTGCACCAAAAGCACAAGCAAAGCATCCCTGACAGATGGCCACCCAACCTCAATGTTAATAATTAATAATAATAATAATAATAATAATAATAACAACAACAACAACAACAACAACAATGGTTGTAAGAGAAGAAGAGAACCCTTGGGTCATTTAGCCCAACCCCCTTCTGCCCTTGTGTTGTGGGGGCCGGATAAATGGCTTCGATGGGCCGACTCCGGCCCCCGGGCCTTAGTTTGGGGACCCCTGTTGTATACTCTTGAAATTAGAACGATTTGACTATATGAGAGAGATCCTTGATAAATTTATATCGTGTTTCCTTCTGGGTCCAGAAACTTTTAATAGACGTGAACTCAGATATCTCACGTACCTTGGAATTCAGCAATATACTTACCATATATACTCGAAGTTCTTTTCAGTTCTTTTTATAAGCTGAAAAAGCCTCCCCCGGCTTATAATCCGGGCTGTGGCACAGGCTGGTGTGCAGCCAGCTTCAATAAATCACTCTGACCATGAGGTCATGAGTTCGAGGCCAGCCTGTGGTGAGGTGAGCACCCGACAATTAAAAAATAAAAAATAGCCCCTGCTCGTTACTGACCTAGCAACCTGAAAGATAGTTGCATCTATCAAGTAGGAAATTAAGGTACCACTTATAAAGTGGGGAGGCTAATTTAACTAATTTACTATTCCATTAAAAAAAATCATCCAGCCGACGTTGAAATGAGGAAATGCCGTTGCAGTGGATGATGAAGCAGCTGCTCCCCCCTGTGGCCGGAATCAAACATCCCCTCAGGAGAAGGTTAAATTGCCTCTGCGTCTGTCTCTGTCTCAGTTCTATGAATATATGGGCATTGAATGTTTGCCTTATATGTATATAATGTGATCCGCTCTGAGTCCCCTTCAGGGTGAGAAGGGCGGAATATAAATACTGTAAATAAATAAATAAACAAATAAAATAATCTCCCTTTGATATGAAGAGCTGGCTGTGTTTACTGTAGTTACTTACAGTTTCTGCTTTGTGTTTGTGTGTGGGCAGAGTTCAAAATTCTTTTTATTTTAAAAATTAAGCTATGATTTCTGAGACTATATTTCAGATCCCCTAAATAGACTCTCTATGTTTTGTTTTTTTTCAATTAATTTGCACCATTCCCTTTAATAACACTAAGGAAAAGAATAAAGAAGAGTTTGGGAATCAAACAACGAGTTAGGCAACTCCCTAGTGAGTTTAAAAAAAGGCCTTCCACCCTTTGAGTTTATTAAAAAAAATTTTTTACTGCAAAGATGAAGAACAAAGATAAAGCAGTTTATATTGTTCCCTAGTTTCATGACAGCTTCTGGGCTCTGTGTTAATGGCCATATACTTCTGGCTTACAGTATATGTAAACAAGCAGGGAGACTTCTTATTCCGAATTCGTTGGAATGGGTGCCTGCAAAACTGAAAAAAAAAAAATTCTCATAAATGTAACACAATAACCAGCCATTCATCACATTCTTGAAAGGTGTATCCAGATGTTCATTATGTGGGCCAATATATCCTTATGTTTATAACATTGTCCATATGTACATTCTCTTTTTTTCCATTTTCATGATCCCTTTTATTAGATTTTCCTTGACTTTCTCTCTCGTTCTTGTTCTCATTCTCATTCACTTGCTTCCACTTGCATTTTAGTCTACATTTTGACCATTGTGTGCCATTTACAAGCTGTATATGTTTCAATTCTTTCACCACTTTGTATTATCTTTCTTTAGAAGATTGCCGTTGTTTACCCAAGTTTAAATCTTGAGTCACATTATCATATACAAAAAATGTGTCTGCTTCACACAAATTGGTCTGGAATCTGAGGCAATGGAATAGGACAATTTGAACATGAAGCTGTTGCTGTAATTTATCCCTATGATGATTCTATAAATAAAATATCTCCATGATCCAGGGTCATTAGGAGTTGCTCTTAAGCCAACTGTGACTTATGATGACTCTAAAGATGAAAGAACTCCATGACCCTTAGTCATCAGAAGTAGCTTTAAGTCAACTGTGACTTATGATAACTATAAATGAAAGCCTTCCATGATCTTTAGTCATCAGCAGTTGCCCTTAAAAATTTCCGGTGATTTTATAAATGAAGGACTTCCATGATCCTCAGTCATCAACAGTTGTCCTCAAGTCAACTTCCATTTACAATTACTTTATAAGTGGAAGACTTCCATGATCTTTGGTTCTCAGAAGTTGCCCTCAAATCAACATTAACAAATGGTGAATCTATGAATGAAAGTAAGTAAGTAAGTAAGTAAGTAAAAGTTTATTTGTATACCGCCCTCTCTCCCAAAAGGGACTCAGGGCGGTTTCCAATATAAAATCAGCATAAAACATTGTACAATAAAACACAGAAAACACTATAAAATGCTATAAAAATACAAAAAAACTCCCCACATAACAATTGACTAAGACAATCACATAAACAGAAGCAATATAATCACTCAAATAACATATGAATCACAGAAGAAGAAGAAGAAAAAGACTTCCATGGCTCCATCTACACGGCCATATAATGGAATTTGAAACTGCACCATATGGTTAAGTGTAGGTGCATGTCATGTAGTTTAATAATAATAATAATAAAACTTTATTTATATACTGCCCTATCTCCCGGATGGGACTCAGGGCGGTTTACAGTCATAAAAGCAACACAAACATTTCATAACAACATAATACACATTATTAAACAAAGTAAAATAATACAGTTATAACAATAAATCACACTTACATGACCAGATCAAGGGGACTGCATTGAACTGCATCATATGAGTCTACACTGACAATATAATAGAGTTTCAAACAGCATTAAAAGTCTATGTAGATGGGACCCATGATCCCTGGTCATCAGCAGTCCAAGTCTTGTAAGTTCATGGTTGCATCTCCAGTCCACAAGTAATCTAAGATTCCCATTAGAGTTTCTTGACATTCAAAATCACCCATATTTTTTTGCCATTTCCCAAATATTTTCAAACATACTTTCAACCACTACTCCTCACAATTTCCAAACGTGCATCTTGCAGAAGATCAAAGTGGTGGCTCTTGTCATTTCTTCTGCCTCTCTCCAAAGCATTTCAGCAGATCATTTCTTCTCCTTCTGCTCAAAGCTCAGCCAAGGCCTTTTCATTCCTTATTACATTTCCTCTCTGAGTTAATAATTCCTAGGAAAGAATCGTTCCAGATTGTTTACCAGCTGCCAGCATGTGAATTTCCCTGGGTTTCCTATGGTGCCAATAGACCACCTACTTCTAAGTGTACAAATCATTCTTTTAATGGGTTCTCGCCACAAATTTCTTTCTGACACCCCAAATTATACCACCGGGCATAGGATACTGCTGTCCTTGTAAAACCCTTTCAATTTCAAACTTAATTTGAGAATGCAGGGAGATTAGCCATAATGTACTTGGGAGAGAGCTATAGCTCACCCTCTGGGTGGGTGGTAGTTTGTTCCTCTGAATTTTACTATCTTAATTTAGCTTGCATTGCTACAACAGATCTTGCATACATTAGTGTTCTCTTGTTTTATTTTATTTTTTTATTTTTGTTTTGTTGTCTTCTGCTGTAATAAAGACTCTCCCCGGAGTCTAACAACAGGGGTATACTGTCGGAAGTGCTAAAAACAATGCTACTCTGCGATGATCACTGCAGCACCATAAATGGGATTTATTGATGGCAAATTGGTTTACAGAAGATAAAAGGAAAGATGGAAGGAAGATTGATCACAGGTTTTGACAACATCTTTTTCTGGCCTCCCACAGAAAAACTGTGATTGCTGGCCCCGAGGCAATTCCGTTCAACCCCCGTATCTGCAGGGAATACGTTCCTGAACATCCCACGGAAACAGGGAACCACGGCTAACAGTGATCCCAACTGAAATGAAGACTGCTGCTGGAAGTTTAGGTACATTGAGTCATTGCAGTTAGCATAAGTCAGAAACAAATGGAAGAAATACAACAGCAACAAACATTTGCATCGCTTAAACAGGAGGCTGGGAGCTCTTTCACACAGCCATGCAACCCAGAATATCAAGGCAGAAAATCCCACAATTTCTGCTTTGAACTGGGTTATCTGAGTCCACACTGCCATATATTCCAGTTCAAAGCAGATATTGTGGGATTTTATTCAGGGTCTACACAAACGCAAGATGGTCTATGTACAAAGAAAATATGTCCAAATCTATATATATAAAAGAGTGATGGAATCAGGGCACCAGACAAAACAACAAAACTACAGGCCCCCCAACCTCGAAATTTGACAACACAACCCATCATCCATGCCTCTAGGTTGATACAACAAAAAGAAAAGAAAAATAAAGTCCTAATTAGAGGGAGAGCAATAAATGTTTTTATCCAATTGTGCCAGTTTAGAGGGCTAATCTCTGCCCACTTGGTCTCCTAGCAACCAACTTAGCCAAGGGACAGCCAGGGTTCAGTTAGGGGACAGGCAGATTTAGGCCTCACTTAGGCCTCTTCCACAGATTATCTAATTTGCACTGGATTATATGGCAGTGTAGACTCAAGGCCCTTCCACACAGCTATGTAACCCATTTATAATCTTATATTATCTGCTTTGCACTGGATTATCTTGACTCCACACTACCATATAATCCACGTCAGGCATTTCACCAATTCCTCAATACTTTATTTCCCATACCACCATACTTCACCACAGCAACGCGTGGCCGGGCACAGCTAGTAGCATATATTGTTATTAAAGTTCCCTGTACAAAGCTCAATTTGGCAGTACCAGACAAAATGAAAAGGAGCAACAGCTCTAACACAAAAGTATCCAAGTCTGATATTTGGTTCCAATGTATATAGGCTTCAGGGATACATAGTCAATGAAAATATCTTCCAAACAAAGTAAACAAACAGTTGGTCATGTTGCTGTATACTGGAATGAAGAAAATAATGATGGAGCACCGCTCTCAAAAAAGTCTTCGCAAGTAAAGTCCAAATAAAGTCCCAAGTCTATAGGGGTTCCCGGGTATTTTTGTACCCTGTTTCGGGGAGAAAATCCCCATCTTCAGGTGTTGGTATACTCAGCAACAATGAACTTATCTATAGTGCCTAATTGCTTACACAGAGTGACTCTGCTTGTGGTGATTTCAACTGCGAGTCCACACTGCCATATATTCCAGTTCAAAGCAGATAAGGTGGGATTTTATTCAGGGGCCTGGGAAAGAATAATCTATCTCTGGGTTCATGTTTCTTTGATTTAGACAGGATGAAGAAACTAAAGAAACTATATTTTTGTGGAACAGAAAGTTGGGCTTGTTCTATAGGTCATCTTACGGTAGAGCTGGAACTACATTCACAAATTTGATACAATGAACAATGGCAGTTAAAGTAATGTTAAATAGGCTTGTGTGTAGATTCGGTTTGGTCGGTTTTCTTCGGCCATTCTGCCTTGTTCAGCTTGTTTGGCTTGCCGTAATGGCAAGGGCTCAGCTATCATGTTTTCTTTGGCTGAAACGGGCCACACAACAGCCGGTCACAGCTCTGCCTCTCCTATTCGGCATCACACGGCACCGGCCCTGTGATCCCTGCCTGTTGGCCCAATCAGAATAGAAGAACACCATGACGTGTCTTACGCAAGCTGTGTCTATTTAATGGGCCAAGTGCTTCCATTGCTCTCAGTTGCATCCTGGCTCTAGGGATGGAAGGATGCTTCCTTAACCTTGTCCCTCAAACCCAGGATCCATTGAAAGTATGAAAGGAAAGGATCCCAGGAATGGAAAGGTGTAGCAGCTCATCATGGCCTGTATTCCATCAAGAGATGGAGTTGGAAACAGATGATGTTGCGGATTTTGCAAACATTTCTGCCCTGGATAGAGGCCCCTTGGTCTTGTAGCTGCCTGATATCGTTGTTTCAGAAGAACCGCTAATTGGAGAACATTCTGACGTCTCCTTATTGTTACCTACACCAGATGGTGTTGACCTGGGTGCAGATGAGACTTTTAATCGGAAGGAATTTATTACAAAAGATAGGAGCAGGAGAGAGGGAGTGAGACTGAGTCGAAGGTTAGCTCTCAAATTGGATAATGGCTAACTTTCCCATGAGAAGTTTTGTGGGTCCTAGACTCCTTGTCTTGTCTCCTGTATCCATGCCAAGTTTCCAGTTCCAGGCGAGCCATGCCGCGACTCTCGAGTAGACCTCTCCTTATACCAAGTTTTCCTTATTCCTGAATCAAGATTGACTCTGCCTTGTTTACCTTGTTTTCTTGATCCTGCTACGAGACGTTTCGAGTGGATTTGGAGTTTGCAGATTTGCAGTGCTATGTTCCTGCTATTGTTTCATGGACAAACTTTGATTTTCTTAGAAGAAACTATCGAGTTTTCATTTATGGATTACAATTTGGACATTTCTAAACCCATTTTGAACTACAATTGACTTTATATAAACTATTTCTTACTCTGACTTTCTTCCTTAATTCCGCATAGATATATATTTTGCTTCAATAAACGGCTTGTGTGTTATATTGGCTCCTGTCTGGTTTTCGAGTGCTCGCCCTGCCTTGGGGTGCAACAAAAGGGGAGCCTCATAAGTTTCCCATTGCTGCCAATGAGCTGAATCTTCCTGGATCTTTCACCTGTCTAGATTTTTCCATTAACCGATATTTGGGAGACTCCCAAAAATGGATCTGGATACCCAACAAAATTTGGATATCAAAAACGGATTACCCTCCAGCCAAATTGCATAAGCCTAACTTTAATTGCATTAATATAATAAAGAATCACATTATTTATTTATTTATTTATTTACAGTATTTATATTCCGCCCTTCTCACCCCGTAGGGGACTCAGGGCGGATTACAATGAACACATATATGGCAAACATTCAATGCCAACAGACAAACAACATATATAGACAGACACAGAGGCATTTAACATTTTTTTTCCAGCTTCACGATTCCGGCCACAGGGGGAGCTGTTGCTTCACTGTCCAGTAGTGGCTGTACTTCCTCATTCCTTTCCTCGTGTTTTGCTGGCAGTTTTATGATGTTGTAAATTAGTTAAATTAGCCTCCCGCATAAAGCGTACCTAAATTTCCCTACTTGCCAGATGCAACTGTCTTTCGGGGCTGCATAGGTCAACAGCAAGCCAGGCTATTTAATGGTCAGGGGCTTAACCTGACCCGGGCTTCGAACTCATGACCTCTCGGTCAGTAGTGATTTATTGCAGCTGGTTACTAGCCAGCTGCGCCACAGCCCGGCCCACATCTCTGCTCTATGGAGGAAAAGTTGACTTTAAATGCCCTTAATAGGCATGCCATATTAAACACATGTCAGGCAGGCAAATGTCCGTGTTGCCTCTTCCCATGAAGGCCTCTTGACATGCAGTTTAGGAATTCCAGGAACCTTTGAGAAAACAATTGCTCACAATTAGCCGGACAGCCATTGCCGTAAGAGACTTTCTGATTTTGTAATTGCTCAGAGATTAATCGTGCCAACTCATTTTGTCCCCTTCTCTTATGCACTGGCTGAGAAGAGAGCATAAATGAGTAATTACATTGCCTTCTCTGTGGTATTTACTAAAGCATTAAGCAATCGATAGTTACCTTGCATCAAAAGCTTTCCTATTATACCTATACATCAAGATTCAATGAGGCATCTTGCATCCCAAATATCATAGGATGTGCCTTTTCATTTAGACATGTTCACAGCTCTCTGCTAAAGAAGAGCCTCAGGAATTTTACTCAGAGTCCCTAAAACATGCACATTCTTGCAAAATTCCCTATAATGATACATGTTTTGATGACTATATGATAAAAAAGGAAAGCTGTACTTTGGTTTTCTCAATAGCAAGGAAAAAATTAGTAAGTTTCCTGGAAGTGCAGGACTGAAATCCACATTTCCATTTTAATGCACCTGGGGAAATATAGTCTCTATAGGAATTTGCAATGATTCTTTGATATACTTTGATGTCCACCTCTTGTCTCGTGGTTACATGGATATAAACCTTCTTCCAGTAAGTACTCGTAGTTTCTGGGAGTTGTTAATGTTCGTAGCTGTTTGTTCTATCAGGCTTTCAGCATTCTTTGGACTCTTGGACTTATGTTTGGATTTTTCGTCTCTGGATCGGTTTCATTTTTATGGCTTTTTGTCTTTTCTTTTTTGGAAAGAAGACCATTAGTGTCTCAAGATGGCCAAGACCTTACTTCTGCACCTCCTTTCAACTTTAGTAAACATTATGTGTATGATCTAGACCAGGGGTCCTCAAACTTTTTAAGTGGTGGGCAGACTCACAGTCCCTCAGACTGCTGGGGGGCCGGACTAGGATGAGATAGTCCAAAATTGGGATTGTTGTTGTTGTGTGCCTTCAAAGTCGTTTCAGACTTAGGTCAACCCTAAGTCTAAAGTTTAGGACAGGGGCCAGGTAAGTGACCTTGGAGGGCTGCATCTGGCCCACGGGCCTTCGTTTGGGGACCCCTGATCTAGATGGTCTCATAAGACCATAGGTTAGCAAAGAAACCTCCAAAAGCCATCTAGATGGTCTCATAAGTCCATAGGTTAGCAAAGAGACCTCCAAAAACCATCTATATGGTCTCATAAGTCCATAGGTTAGCAAAGAGACCTCCAAAAGCCATCTAGATGGTCTCATAAGACCATTGGTAAGGAAAGGGACCCTCAAAGGCCATCTAGATGATCTCATAAGGCCACCAGAAGACCATAGGTAAGGAAAGGGACCCTCAAAGACCATCCAGATGGTTTCATAAGACCATAGGTAAGGAAAGGGGCCCCCAAAGACCATTTAGACAATTTCATAAAACCATAGGTAAGGAAAGGGACCCTCAAAGGCCATCTAGACATAGGACCATAGGTAAGGAAAGTGACCTCCAAAAGCTATTTAGATGGTCTCATAGGGCCGTAGCTAAGCAAAGAGACCTTCAAAGACCATCTAGACGATCTCATAAGACCATAACTAAGCAAAGAGGTCAACCCTAAGTCTGAAGTTTAGGACAGGGGGCAGGTAAATGACCTTGGAGGGCCGCTTCCGGCCCATGGGCCTTAGTTTGGGGACCCCTGATCTAGACTGACTTCACACAACTGTAATATCTTGTCCTATTACAGCTCGCCTTTGTTTGAAATTGCTGCCTCTAGAAATAGGACGTAGGCCAAAATTAAAGTCAACCCTTGAGGATTAAATGGTGACCCAAAACATATCATCTTTGCAAGTGTCGCGAGTATTTTTGTCATCCCGTAAGACATGATCGCATTGATCAGCTGGGAAAGCATTGAAGCAGATAGGGGTTATCTGTGCATTAAGATAATTGTGGCAATCAGGCAAGGATTTCCTTGACTTGGAAGCACTTGAAGAGTTTATTAACCTTCCCAATAACAACAGGAGCTCTCTTGTTGGCATTTCCAGCCCAGCAGAAGTTATAACAGGTGTCAGGCAGTGAAATAATACTCAATTTTGATTGATGCCATTCCATCTCCCATTGTCCGCCAGAGCAATGGGCTGACACACGGCTGAAGGATAATGTTTGAAGTGCCAAAGGCATCACAAACGACACAGTTAATAGAGAGATTGGCAACAGGAGGACACGTTGGCATTAGGGTCCAAAAGAAGGTAATTGCTACCATGCAATATCTCAATTCAGGATATTAAAAGAAGTAGTTTGAATACCCGTTGCTCTTTCAGACTTTTGTACTTCATATTGTCTTAAATGTTCTGTCTTAAGTTATATCAAACATTGCTTTGGGTCCTGTTTGGGGTGGTTGGGAGGAATATAAATCAAGTAAATGAAGATTTGAGGTGGGCTAGTCCTGAGTGAGAAAGACCACCTTGAGTCCCTATATCAGGAGAAAAATAGAATAATAAGTAATAAAATAATATCCATTGACTTTAGAATATATATATATTTTAGTGGAGATGAAAGATGTTTAAAAGGTTACACATGTTAAGTATCTCTTATACAAAATATTCCGCTGCAGAAACGTTGGGATTTTATACCATATACCATTGTTCACCAGGATAACCAATAAGAAACAAGAGCTGGTGCAGTCTATCCAATGCAATTTTTGAATCAGTGCCCGAAAGAACCCTAGGAACACACTAAAAATCAAAATACGAAGAAAAAAATTAGCGGTATGAATGCAATTCATGTGAAAAATAGTGCTAAAAGACAGCTTTACAGATTCCTGATCAATATAGTTTGGCAACACGTGAACTGCCGTGGCTCAATGTTATGGGATCCTAGCATTTGCAGTTTGATGAGGCACTAACACTCTTTGATAGAGAATGACAAAGGCTTTGTAAAACTACAAGTCCCATGATTCCATAGCATCAAACCATGGCAGCCAGAGTGGTCCAAAACTGTATTAATCTTGCAGTGTAGATTTATTTATTTACTATATTTCTATCTTGCTATATCTCACCCTGAAGGGAACTCAGAGCAGCTTACAGTTTGGCAATATTTAATGCCACATTGCAAATGCAAATATACAATACAAAGCATTAGCAGTAAAAACAAATAAAGCATATCAATACAATTTAACCTGTTAAAAACATAACACCTAGTCCTGTAGTCGTCATTCATGCTGCTACATGAGGATGATGATGATGATGATGATGATGATGATGATGATGATGATGATGATGATGATGATAAGTTTATTTATATACCGCCGCCATATCCCCGGAGGGGACTCAGGGCAGATCACAGAAATATCGGATACAAAACAATAACGATGTACAATACATCAATAAACAACAACATGCACCAGTTATAATATTTAAACATTGATCAGAAAAATGAAACACACTTATTAAAAACATAGAATTAAAAACAGTTGCAATAATAAATTAGCAAAGTGGACATTATAAGTTGTGAACTCAGAAACATAGGTAAAGTGCCACCAATTCATTTGAGGTCAATTTGGGATGAGAGGAACCCTGAGCTAGTGTCACTTATTATGCCAATTCCGTATTGCATGACTCCCCAAATATCTGGTTCCATAGCCAGGTCTTGACTTAGATGCAAACTAAGGCACAAAATATCCAGATTCTCGCTGTAGCCTCCATGAGTCTTGGAGAGTAGGGAGGTTGGTTTGCTGTGATCTATTTTAATTCCATCTTCCTAATAAAGTGTCTTACAGGGGTGAATGAACGTTTCTGAAATAAGAGAAACACTACGTAATAATCTAGCTGTTTTTGAGAGAAATGCAGCCTCCGTGACCACCGTTCTCACCTAGGCATGACCAGCGACGGACGAGCCGCCAGATCTCCTCGAGACGCCATCTTGAAAGCTACCCTTCTGAAATTACTTCCAATTAATTGCATGATTTATATTCCGAGGATGTCAGAAGCGAGATTGAGTTACTACGGTAACTAAATGAGCAGGTGAATGAAACGGTGGAACGAACACCTTTTTCGCCCTCCATCGCGTTTCACTTGTGTGTGCCATTACGCTCAGGATTTTTTAAAGAAAGCATTTGAAGAACCTATTTCCTTTTTCAAAAAGAAAGACTTCAGGGAGGAAACGAGAGGAGAACTAGTCAGAACCATGATGCGACCAGGAATGAAAAACTGGAGAGAGATGAGCCAGTGTTGTTTTTCTCCCTACCTACCTTTCCTTTGACAACCGACAGCTACCTTGTTAGCAAATAATAACTGTAATTGGCGCATATATATATATATATATATATATATATATATATATATAGATTATATATACTCGAGTATAAGCCTAGTTTTTCAGCCCTCTTTTAGGACTGAAAAAAACCTCCAGCTTATATTTGATATATTATTATATACCATAATAAATATACTATTTATTATACGATACTATACCATAATAAATATACTATACTATGGTATATTATTATATACCATAATAAATATGGTATATTTATTATTTTTCTCTATTATGATTGGTATTGTTACATTTATTATTTTACTCTATTAATTATTATTACATTTATCATTTTACTGTATCATTGTTGTTACTTTTACATTTATTTTACTCTATTTTTATTTTTATTAATACATTTATTATTTTACTCTATTATTACATTTATTATTTTACTGCATTTATTATTATTATTATTATTACATTTATTATTTCACTCTATTATTATTAAAAGGATACATAAGCACATTTACATTGAAGAAGATGAAAATAATGATTTAATCAGAGTTGAACAGCCATATCTTAAATTACAGCTTGATGTAAATATTCAAAAACATTTAACCTACTGATGCCTCAATTAATGTAATTTTATTGGTATCTTGGCTTATACTTGAGTCAATGTTTTCCCACTTTTTTGTGGTAAAATTAGGTGCCTCGGCTTATATTCGGGTTGGCTTATATTAGAGTATATACGGGTATATGTATATATAGGCAAGGGAGTGCCTCAAGGCAAAGAGAAGAAAAGGATGCAATACCACGGAGAAAGAAAGAGGAGAGATTGCAGCCTGACATTGGGTGCAGCCAAGCTTAGAAGCCTACGCGTGCTACTTATTAAAGAGCTTGCTCTCAATTCTCCTCTGCTGAATTTTCATCAATAAAGCCCTAACCATAACAAATGGCAACATGGCATCGGCGTGGGACTTTTGCAGCTATGGACGTGTCATGGAGCTGGCTGCGAACTCTATCAATTTTCCACTTCCAAGGACGTTCTTGTAAGGATGGACAAGACCTCCCTCCCTCTTCTCACCATATCAAAAGCACACATTCTGGGAATATTTCCTGGAAAGCAGAGGTGCCATTTTCACCAAGGCTGGATTTTTTTTTCTCCCATAAGAATAATCCATAATAATAATCTCTGTATTTGGTTTCTGCTGCTGGATCTAAGCAGGTTGCTTAACCCAAGTGCATGCTCTACCCTTGGAAGTATGATTGTATTCCAAGGGTAGAATCTTGATGGTGGGTCTGTAAGTGATTGTAGAGACATATTCTGGATCCACATAGTCTTTCACATTGAGGACATAGATTGCCTGATGGAAGTTGGTCACAACAAGGGTTTGTTGATGTAGTTTTTTTTTCCTCCTGGAGCTTCCATTGATATTTCCAAACCCAGGCTTATGTGATCAAAATGAGAGATTTAGATTCAGTAAAAATTCTGCTCCCCTATCAAATTTTCCTCCAGCCCCTAAATTTCTAGCATTGCAATAGCTTAATAGAACATTTAGAAATCTTTGGGCATCCAAAGAAAAGGGCAAGCACTCAAGGCAATGTGAACAGTACATATATAAGACCTCTTGTAGATTACCAATGCATAATGTTAGGAATGTGTAGAAAGGAATACAATTTTGTTTTGAGCATGGACAATTTGTATTTGGAAGGTCAATTTCACCAATCTCATTTAGGGATATGCACGGAATATGTTTCCTTCGTTTCCTTCGTGCATTCGTATTGTGTTGACCGTTCGTCTACACAAAACGAATGATGACATTTTTTAAAAGAAACGAGAAGCGACACGAAAATGAAAGCCGCACGGGTATTGTGCTTGCTTTCATTTTCTGGCTGAAAATGAACAGCAATTCTATACAAATGCACAACACAAATCTCATTCCCTTATAGCTACAATCCTTTTCAAGCCTCCCAGACCTTCCAAATCATAAAATCCTAGAGTTGGAAGGGACCCCAAGGACCATCCAGTCTAGTCCCCTTCTATGATGTTAGAATAAACCATCCAAGAACTTGACATGACCATCCAGCATCTGTTGAAAACTCTACAACAAAGGAGATGCCATCACACCATAAGGCAGCAGCATATTCCATGGTCAAACAACTCTTACTGCCAGAACATTCTTCTTAATATTTATGTGGAATCTATTTTCCCTATAGTTGGAATCCATTGCTCCATGTTCTGGTCTCTAGAGCAGTAGAAAGTAACTCTACTGCATCTTCAACATGGCTCTTGTGTGCCCTTCTCTAAGCCTTCTCTTCTCCAGGCTAAACATACTTGGTTTCCCAAGCTGCTCTTCATATGAATTCATGCTTTGCAGGCCTTTTGATCATTTTGGTCACCCTGCTTTGGACATGTTCAAACACAAAAGCTGGACTAGAGACAGAACCGGCCCTAGGTAATTTTTAGTAGTAGGCGAACAGAATTTTGGCGCCGCACTCCCACAAACCAGTTGCTGAAAAATAAACCCCACTTGCCTTGCTGCAGATTTTGGCGGAGGTGGCGGTGGCGCACAGGCTTCCATTTGCCTTCACAGACATGGAAGGCACACCAGCCACCTGTCGGCACAGGAGATTGAATCCCTGCGCATGCGCACAGGACCATTGGCCATTTTGGCCGATGGGCCTGGGCCCACCGCCTGCCTTTGGGCCTTCCTTCGGCCTGTACTGGCTGCACGCGGGGGTGCCTCAACTGTACCCCCGGTAGTTTTGTGCCACAGGCGAGCACCTAATTGGCCTCACCGGTGGACCACTTCTGACTAGAGAAATACAATTTAAAATTGAAATTACCAAAAGCATCACAGTTTGACTCACGTTGCATACTATCTTTCACTCCACACTCTAGAAGAAACCATGGAAATTGGCTATAATTCAGTCAATTCCCAAGGAGCCTCCGGTGGCCTAGGGGATAATAACCTTGTGACTTGAAGGTTGGGTTGCTGACCTGAAAGCTGCCAGGTTCGAATCCCACCCGGGGAGAGCGTGGATGAGCTCCCTCTATCAGCTCCAGCTCCATGCGGGGACATGAGAGAAGCCTCAAACAAGGATGGTAAAACATCAAAACATCTGGGCGTCCCCGGGCAACATCCTTGCAGACGGCCAATTCTCTCACTCCAGAAGCAACTCCGGTTGCTCCTGACACGAAAAAAAAGTCAATTCCCAGAACCAGATGTAATGTTGCATTAGAAGTGCCCCACAGCCCACCAAGATATCAAATAGCCACTTCTCCCTCTACCAGTGCCCACGCTTGTCATAGATTAATACAGTTTCACCGTCCCACTATTGCACGCCTGCCCCACCCAACATTATGTTTCAGCCTCTGATAAATATGGGATATTATCATTGTGTCTCTGCTGAGATCCCAATAAATCATTGTACAAATTATTAGCTGTATGTTGTCTTGTGCACTGATTATACTAATAAATAATGCCTCCTAAATGAAACAAAAAGAATTTGGGAGGTGGGGTAGAGAAAAAAGTACCCATCTTCCCAGCGGAGCCATTACAATTAAGCTATTTTGACAGCACAATTAGGGTTAATTGGTCTCCGGGATTTTTTAAAAAAATATCCCCATTGTGCATCTGTTCCAAAATTATACATACGCACTCCAAGCAAACAGTATCATCACCATCCAGGCATAGAGTTCCTTGAGAATTAAAATGCTTGCCACGTCAACACGGCATACAGTTCTCAAGATGCAAATGCAGGGATGGGAAACTACTTCAAGTGGATGCTCTGTGGTCTTCTCGTGAACAAGGGAGTTTGAAGAGGGAATTCAAATTGCCTCTTGAAAAGCAAACTCCTCAAGCAACTCCTCAAACTCCTCACAGCTCCTCCGGGCTGTGGCGCAGGTGGAAGAGCAAGCCAGTGCAATTAACTGCAATGAATCACTCTCACCAGGAGGTCATGACTTGAGTTCGAGCCCCGCTCGGAGCCTATGTTTGTTTGTCTTTGTTCTATGTTAAAAGGCATTGAATGTTTGCCTATATGTGTAATGTGATCCGCCCTGAGTCCCCTTCGGGGTGAGAAAGAAGGGCGGAATATAAATGCTGTAAATAAATAAATAAATAAACTTTCCTATGCGGGGAGAAGTTATCCCTGTTTCCTACTTGAAGTGATAATATGTTGTTGATGCTGTTCTGTACCTTCTAGTTGACTTGGACTTGTGAAGAGCCTACTCTCTGGCCGTCTTGACAAGAGTTACTTAGACATGGTTTGCTATCGCCTTCCTCTGAGGCTGAGAGACTGTGACTTGCTTAATGCTACCCAGTGGGTTTCCATGAAGTCAAACCCAAGACCTCCAGAGAACTAGTACAACACTCAAACCAATGTAGTTATTTGGCATGGTGACAATCCAATCTTAGAATCATAGAATCCTAGAATTGGAAGAGACCTCACGTGCCATCCAGTCCAACCCCATTTTGCCAAGAAGCAGGAAAATCTCATTCAAAGAACCCCTGACAGATGGCCATCCAGCCTCTGCTTAAAAGCCTTCAAAGAAGGAGCCTCCACCATACTCTGGAGCAGAGAGTGTTGAAGTGGGAATGATTATATATAGAGTTGTTTAAATGTAATTGAGTCATGGTGGTGCAATGTGTGCTGGAGATTGCATCATACACTGTGTGCTGCTTACTATGCCAGTGTGTAAAGGGTTAAACTTGGATTGCATCAGACAGCAGAGGATGAGATAAATAGCCCTCTACTTCCTATCTTACTCTCTCTGTCCCTTCCCGTGTGTGCCTGCGTGAGAGCTGTGTATCGTCTTGTGAGATTTCTGTTCGTAAGTAAACTTTTGATAAATAACTGAAGACTGCAGCGTCATTATTTATCCAGAGCTTCCTCGTCAGAGACTTCTGCTGCGTGTGTCTAGGAAACCGCTCTGATAGAGAGTTCCACTGCTGAACAGCTCTCACAGTTAGGAAGTTCTTCCTAATGTTCAGGTGGAATCTCCTTTCCTGTAGTTTGAAGCCATCTTCAGCCAAAGGTCTCCAAATAAGGTGTCCATATAGACTCCCTTGGAAGGATAGTCTGCAACTCAGCTTCTCAATAGGCCAAATATACTGTTCTTAGATACGGTTCAATATTTATCATCATAAACCCCTAGAGTTAAGAACAGCCATTTCATCCAAACTAGACCAAAAGAAGCCTCGAGCAGAAAACAAATATTTTTGCTCTTTGAAGCATTTCTCCAGTAAGCATATTTCAAGGCACTGACCAGACTTAATGAATTAGAACATCAATTTTAAAAAAATAAATATGCAATCATCAGCAGTAAGTTAAAGGTTCTAGCTCAGTATTAAAATTTAGACAAATTTAAGAGGTGCCAAAACACCAAAAGGATAGACTCTTCACATATAGTCCTTGAAAGCACCAGTCAATGAAGCATGACATTGACACAAGCTTGGCCACTATGACAGAGAAACTCAAGCTAAGGACTTAAGCTCACATATCTTCTTGCTGTAATCCTGTTGGTGACAAATGCATTTATAACTCTGGGCTTTCATCCTTCCCTAAATAGTTTGTTTTGGACAGGGTGCAAGGAGCTGTCCACTAGTACCTTGTGTGGTGTTGAAAACCTTTCCATGGCCATCATTAATTGAGAGACTCTATCATTCCAAGAGATTATTGAGTACAAAACATAGATGTAATGAGGCAAGACAGGGAAATGTATAGGCAACAGTCACTGGTATCTGATGACAGCTGCCTATAAATTTCCCAATCATTGCTTGGTTACTTTTGTGTTTTCAACCACTCTCCTTGTTAACTAGCAGTACTTTTGGGGAATATAGTATTTGTCTGTCTATGAGTTATGACTCTGTTGTATTTACTGTATATACTCGAGTATAAGCCTATTTTTCAGCCCTTTTTTTAGGACTAAAAAAGCTCCACTCAGCTTATACTCGGGTGAGGATCCTGGTTGGCTTATATTTGGATCAGCTTATACTTGAAAATATATGGTACATTTATTATTTTTCTCTATTATTATTGGTAATATTACATTTATTATTTTACTCTATTACAGTAGAGTCTCACTTATCCAAGCTAAACGGGCCGGCAGAAGCTTGGATAAACGAATATGTTGGATAATAAGGAGGGATTAAGGAAAAGCCTATTAAACATCAAATTAGGTTATGATGTTACAAATTAAGCACCAAAACATCATGTTATACAACAAATTTGACAGAGAAAGTAGTTCAATACGCAGTAATGCTATGTAGTACGAATTTAGTACCAGAACTTCACAATGTATTGAAAAGTGAGACTCTACTGTATTATTGCACTCTATTATTGTTGCTACTATTACATTTATTTTACATTATTATTATTATTATTATTATTATTATTATTATTATTATTACAGTAGAGTCTCACTTATCCAACATTTGCTTATCCAACATTCTGGATTATCCAAAGCATTTTTGTAGACAATGTTTCCAAAACATTTTGATATTTTGGTGCTAAATTTGTAAATACAGAAATTACTATGTAGCATTACTGCGTATTGAACTAACTTTTCTGCCAAATTTGTTGTATAACATGATGTTTTGGTGCTTAATTTGTAAAATCATAACCTAATTTGATGTTTAACAGGCTTCTCTTTAATATCGCCTTATTATCCAACATATTCGCTTATCCAATGTTCTGCTGGCCCGTTTATGTTGGATAAGTGAGACTCTACTGTAATACATTTATTATTTCAATCTGATATTATTATTACATTTATTATTCTACTCTCTTTATTATTACATGTATTATTTTCCTGTATTTATTTATTATTATTACATGTATTATTTTACTCTATTATTATTAAAAGGATACATAAGCACATTTACATTGAAGAAGATGAGAATCATGATTTAATCAGAGTTGGACAGTCATATCTTAAATTAGAGCTTGATGTAAATATTCAAAAACATTGAACCTACTGATGCCTCAATTAATGTAATTTTTTGGCATTTATTTTTATTTCTGAAATTTCCCACCCTTGGCTTATACTTGAGTCAATGATCTCCCAGTTTTTTTGTGGTAAAATTAGATGCCTCGGTTTATATTCAGGTCGGCTTATACTCGAGTATATATGGTATTTGTTTATCTTGACTATTGATTTGTTGAGCAACCTCTGAACCAGCTGATGACCACTCAATTTATATTTGAATCAGTGATTTCTGAGTTTTTTGTGTGGTAAAATTAGATGCCTCGGCTTATATTCAGGTCGGCTTATATTTGAGTATATACGGTATTTGTTTATCTTGACTATTGATTTGTTGAGCAACCTCTGAGCCAGCTGATGACCACTCAATTGCTTCTCCCTTCGTCCCATTGGAATCTCTGCAACTGACTTGGACTGTATTAACTTCCTAACAGCTCTTACATTCCAAATATCTGATTTCTAGGCTTCTAGGACATAAGCTGTGAAGCACATCAATAGATGTGGCCTAACAACAAGCCATGACCAACAGATGAACAATGGGATGAGGGGCAGTGAAGGTTGAGCGCCATTAGTCATTGTTTCCTTTGGCTTTGCAAGTTTTCACATGTGTTTTTCTACCTGGAACTGATCTGTTTCAGCAATTAAAAAAAAATACATCAAGGCCTTCAAGGCCAAGCTTTGCAGTTAGGAAACCTCAAGGAGAAACAAGAAACTAATCTTCTGATGGATAGGAGTCAGGGGAGGGAAAAGATTTAGAAATCAGGAGGAGCAAGAGGCAAAATTTAAGAGAGCACGTCGACCAGAGAAGGGAGGAAAGTAGGCCAAAGGCTCCTGGAGGAAAGTAAGATTGAGAGGCACCAGAATTGGGAAAGTGATTGAAGGCACTGGACCAAGAACAATAATCAGGGATTGCTGAAATAGGGGACCTGGAGAACCAGGCACAGCAGCTAACTGGGCCAGCTCGAGGCACTTGCTCCTGGTTGTTTCTCCTTCTTGTCACTCATATGCAGTATGCTTGAGTGTGCGTGTACATATATGTATTTTTACTGTGATTTTACAGTGCAGTTAAATTGCTGCATTCATGAAGGTGGCTAAGATTATGTTTTCCGTTTGTGCCCCTTCCTTCCTTCCTTCCTTCCTTCCTTCCTTCCTTCCTTCCTTCCTTCCTTCCTTCCTTCCTTCCTTTCTTCTCAGAGCAAACCCATTCAGGATAACATAAAATAGAATAGTTGCACAGTCAGCTGGAAAAAAAAAATCTATCTGAAAAGCACTGTGTGTTCATGTGTTTGTATAGTCTTTAAAACTCATATAAAGGATATTCAAAAATTTATCAGGGTATCCAATTTTTAAGAGGATGATCCAGAGAGTACTGTATTATTTATTTTATTTACAGTATTTATATTTCGCCCTTCTTTCTCACCCTGAAGGGGACTCAGGGCGGATCACATTGTACACATATAAGGCAAACATTCAATGCCATATAAACATAGAACAAAGACAGAGACAGACGCAGAGGCAATTTAAACCTTCTCCAGCTTCCTGAGGCTATGCTTGATTCCGGCCACAGGGGGAGCAGCTGCTTCATCATCCACTGCGACGGCAACTTCCTCATTCCAACGGCGGCTGGATGATTTTTATGGTGTCGTAAATTAGCCTCCCCACATATAAGTGGTACCTAAATTTCCTACTTGATAGATGCAACTATCTTTCGGGTTGCTTAGGTCAGCAACGAGCAGGGGCTATATTTTATTTTTAATTTTCGGGTGCTCACCCCGATATGGATTGGCCTCGAACTCATGACCTCTTGGTCAGAGTGATTTATTGCAGCTGGCTGCTAACCAGCCTGTGCCACAGCCCACCCCGCCACTGTAACCACCCTGAGTCCCCTGGAGAGATAGGGAGGGTTATAAATAAATAAATAATAATAATAATAATAATTATTATTACTGTTATTATTGACACAACGACGTTGTATGACACAGCAAACAAGATAGATATGCTGGATTTCATTTCACAAAATCACAAGTCGAACACTTCCCAAGTGTCTAGGACTGTGTGATGTATTTTCGAATGATGCGTGCAGATCCCAGCAGGGTGGCCTTTTGCAGTTGGCAGATCGTAATTTTGTCAATGTCTATTGTTTCCAAATGCCGGCTGAGATCTTTTGGCACGGCACCCAGTGTGCCCATCACCACCAGGACCACCTGCACTGGTTTCTGCCAATTATTATTATTATTATTATTATTATTATTATTATTATTATTGTGATTCACTGAGTTGAATGCCTTTGCAGCAGGCACAGGCAAACTTTGGCCCTCCAAGTGTTTTGGACTTCAACTTCCAGAAATCCCAGCCAGTTTACCAACTGTTAGGAATTGTAAAAGTTGAAGTCCAAAACACCGGGAGGGCCAAAGTCTGCCCGTACCTGCTTTGCAAGGTCAATGAATGCCATGTACAGAGGTTGATTTCGTTCCCTTCATTTTTCTTGGAGCTGTCATGCAATAAATATTATATCCACTGTCCCTCTGGAGAATGGAAGATATTCTGGGATTCAGGGAGGATATCCTATGAAATAGGTAGAAGGTGGTTTGCAAGGATTCTTGAGAGGGTTTTCTCAGAGGAGGTTCAAAGGGAGATACCTTGATGGTTTCCACAGCCTGTTATTTTCTCCTTTTTGGAGAGAGTGATGATGGTAGTGTCCTTAGAAGACGGGCAGGCATATATCACGAACAAAAGACAAACAATGGACAGGCCAACGAATGAACTGGATACCATGAGACCACAAACGGCCCTTGGCCAGACCTCGTATTCGATGGGACAAACCAATGGTTAAAATATTAAACCAGAAATGGAGAAGAAAAGCACAGGATCGTATATTTTGCCAAATGGAAGATTTGCATGAAGCTCAAATGAGTGGATTGATGACAAATTGGATAGCAGTGTCCTTGAAGTCTGCTGTGATCTTCTCAGCCACCCACACTTTTTCAATGAGCTGCTGGAGTTGTTGTTTCAGCTACTTCTACCTTTAGTAGAAACACTAAAGAAGGACAGAAGTAGTTGCAACAGTCCACTGAAAAGTAAGAGGCGTTGTCTCAGGTTTATTCGTGGATTTTCCACTTTTATGGAGTCCTGAATCCCTAACCCGGGCTGTGGCGCAGGCTGGTGAGCAGCCAGCCAGCTGCAGCCAGCTGCAACAAATCACTCTGACCAAGAGGTCTTGAGTTCGAGGCCAGCTCAGAGCCTATGTTTGTCTTGTCTTTGTTCTATGTTAAAGGCAATGAATGTTTGCCTATATGTGTAATGTGATCCGCCCTGAGTCCCCTTTGGGGTGAGAAGAGCGGAATATAAATACTGTAAATAAATAAATAAATAATAATAATAATAATAATAATAATAATAATAATAATAATAACCACCATGAAAATGGAGGACCAAGTGCATTGCTAAAACTGGATAAAGAGTGCTAAAGGCTAATATCTGTGCAAGGTTCGTGTCTTGTATTCAGCCTGGTGACCTATTTGGGAATCACCCTCTTTCCCAATGGTTTTGGGGCCAGGCTGTGGCGCAGCTGGCTAGTAACCAGCTGCTATAAATCACTACTGACCGAGAGGTCATGAGTTCGGGTTAAGCCTCCGACCATTAATAGCCCCGGCTTGCTGTTGACCTATGCAGCCACGAAAGACAATTGCATCTGTCAAGTAGGGAAATTTAGGTACGCTTTATACGGGGGGGCTAATTTAACTAATTTACAACACCATAAAACTGCCAGCAAAACACGAGGAAAGGAATGAGGAAGTACAGCCACTACTGGACGGTGAAGCAACAGCTCCCCCTGTGGCCGGAATCGTGAAGCTGGAAAAATGTTAAAAATGCCTCTGAGTCTGTCTACTGTATGTTGTTTGTCTGTTGGCATTGAATGTTTGCCATATATGTGTTCATTGTAATCCGCCCTGAGTCCCCTTCGGGGTGAGAAAGAAGGACGGAATATAAATACTGTAAATAAATAAATAAATAAATAAATTTTGGACTACAACTCCCAGAAATTTTCAGTATGATTCACTGTCTGGGGCTGCTAGGAGGTGCACAACAACCAAACCCACAGAGTCACACAATCCCTACATTTGTTATGAACAGATATCATTCCAAAACTGCACACTCATCAGTGTGGTGTCAAGTTGTCACGCCGCAAGAATGGCAATAGGGAAAAGGACGTGGCTAGACTAAAGATCTCGGTGTTTGGATGTCACTACCTTTTCCCTCTGCTCACTTCAAAACCATTCCACTCTCTTTATTCTTCTCCCTTTCCGAGCATTATTCGCCATTAGGTTTTAGAATCAAGAAGTGGAATGTGTGTGCGAGAAACACACACAGAGAGAAAAAATCATGCCAGCTATGAAACACGTCTTCAATTCAAGTGGGTAACACGCATCATGAATGTCAATATTCAGGGCCAGTTGAATTTCCAGACTTTTTGTCAGAGCCTGACAACCATCAGTAGAGAAGCAAATAAACTCAGCTTGGAACTAAGTGTGGGGTGAAGGGGGAGAGAATGTGTTTGAAATGGTCCCTCTCTCTCCAAATCACTTTGGGACTGAGATTCAGAGGTTTACTTTGATGATCTGGTGTTACCACATCAAACGTCAGAACCATCTGAAAACGTCAGGATCAGTGGAAGAAGAAAGTTCCCTTGTTCAACGATGTAAAGGCTGGGAATCTCTATCTACTGATTGAGCTGTGTATTTCCTGTCCTCTTGTCCCTTGTTCTCCAAACTCTTCTTCCTCTCCACTCTCTCCTTTAAAGATGGACATTTCATCCAGCTTAAACTCTGGTGCTTAGGTTAGTTCAAGGGAGGACAACATTTGAAGTATCCACACACACTCCACTATCTTTAAGAGAGGAAAAACTATGCAATGTAGTTAAACATCAAGAAAACCAAGATCATGGCAACCATATTGTGCCAAATTGCTATGTGTGTGTGTGTAAAGAAATCCTTGCAAAGTTGCTTACAAAAGATCTCTGCAAAAAGGGAGCTGAGCTTTTTGCAGAGGCAAGCCACGCCTCAAACAATGTATCGGTTTGCTGGCAGATGGCTGGGTTTGTCAGTTGGGAATCTGAGCTTGCAGGGAGAGCACAGAAAAGACAGGCTCTCTAGCTACGGTCAAGTAGCAGTTTGAATATGCTATGCTGGTTATATTGATTGCTGATTGATTAGTTATTGATCCTATACAACTACAAGGACATTGTACGATTGCTGAACTGTTTACTTAACTTCAACTCAACAAGTAAAGTTCCTTTGTTCTTTCAATTCCTCTGCCTGGTCTGAGTCTTTTGCACATGGTGTTAACTAGGCGCTACTGGTTCCACTATACACACTCGCTAACAAACCACACCTATTGATAACTGCAAATAGAAGGAGAAAACGTGGAGGCAAGGACAGACTTTATATTTCTAGGTGCGAAGATCACTGCAGCCAGGAAATCAGAAGACGTTTCCTTCTTGGGAGGAGAGCAATGGCCAACCTTGGCAAAATAGTAAGGAGCAGAGACATCACACTGGCAATGAAGGTCCACATAGTGAAAGCAATTGTATTCCCCATAGTAACCTATGGATGCGAGAGCTGGACCATAAGGAAGGCTGAGCAAAGGAAGAGAGACGCTTTTGGACTTTGGTGCTGGAGGAAAATCCTGAGAGAGCCTTGGACCTTGGCAAGAAGACCCAACCAGTCCATCCTCCAGGAAATAATGCCCAGTGGCTGCTCACTGGAGGGAAGGATATCAGAGGCAAAGATGAAATATTTTGGCCACATCATGAGGAGACAGTACCTTCCGTATAGGGGCCAGGCTGTGGCGCAGGCTGGTGAGCAGCCTGCTGCAATAAATCACTCTGACCATGAGGTCATGAGTTCGAGGCCAGCCCGTGGCAGGGTGAGCAGCCGTCAAATTAAAAAATAAAAAATAGCCCCTGTTCGTTGCTGACCTAGCAACCCGAAAGATAGTTGCATCTATCAAGTAGGAAATAAGGTACCACTTATAAAGTGGGGAGGCAAATTTAACTAATTTACGACATTGGAATGAGGAAGTGCCATCACAGTGGTTGATGAAGCAGCTGATCCCCCCTGTGGCCAGAATCAAACATCATCTCAGGAGAAGGTTAAATTGCCTCTGCGTCTGTCTCTGTCTCGGTTCTATGTGTTTATGGGCATTGAATGTTTGCCCTATATGTATATAATGTGATCCACCCTGAGTCCCCTTTGGGGTGAGAAAGAAGGGCGGAATATAAATACTCTAAATAAATAAATAAATAAGTCAGAAAAGCTTGGAAAAGATCATGATGCTGGGGAAAATGGAAGGGAAAAGGAAGAGAGGCCGACCAAAGGCAAGATGGATGGACATATCCTCGAAGGGACTGGGTTGACCTTGAAGGAACTGGGGGGGGGGGGGGGTGATGGCCAACTGGGAGCTCTGGCATGGACTGGTCCATGAGGTCACAAAGAGTCGGAAACGACTATGCGACTGAGCAGCAGCATGATGAGAACACAAATTGCATGGTGTGATTTTCCTATCTTTTCCTGCCTCTGTTCCCTCCCTGCCTGCCTATATACATCTATCCATATGAAATCAATTCCCTTATTCAATGGACCATAATACCACTATCACCCGTAAAACAGAATGTATACAACTTTATATACACATTTCTTGCCCCATTAAACCATTCTCTCAATGACAAGACGCTATGAATATGTTATAAGGTGGTTAAGGCAACGGCTGTTTTAGGACGCAGTTCCTTGTAATGTAATAAAAACTCGAGGAATATAGAACATATTTTGAACACCCTGCATCCCTCTAATCATGGGGCTCGATAAAAATATATGCAAACCAATTACAACTTATGGATTAGGGCTGGAAAATGCAGAGAAAGCCAGTCACAAAAGGCCGGGAGGATGGGTAGAGCGGGAAGGCTCGCAGGGAAGGAGAAAGCAAAGCCTTATAAAAGATTCGTTCCAGCTTCCAAGTATTCTGCAGGGAGCCACTTATGTGGCAGGGACGAATAAACCAGAATACTTGAACAGAGAAGAAAACAGAGCTCTTATATCCAACAAATGTGAAACATGTGAGATCAATAAGCTCTTAATCGATGAAAAAGGTTATGGAAGAAAGTAGGAATGAGTGAGATATTTGGTTTACATTTCTGCACAAGCTTAGCCCATTATGCTGCTTTCCCTGAAACAACAACAGAGACTTGAATGCTGCCTTTTGGCTGGTGGAAATACATACATGTATGAGTTTGGGGTATAATCTGTTCAATAAAATCAATAAATCCTTACAAGTAAAAGAAGCAGTCAAAGAAGAAGAACATGCCCTGGCAGAATATGTAAAGCAAAGTGAAGAACCTGCTTTGATTGAAGTCAAAAATCAGAAACTCCTCAAAGCACAGCAGACAAAAAACCAGTACAAGAAAGCCACACTACTAACTAGAGCTGACAGCTGGCACAACAAAACATTGCATGGAAAGTTCCTTGACAAAATTGAAGGAAAAGCTGATAAGGAGAAGACCTGGCTCTGGCTCACGAATGGGACCCTGAAGAAGGAGACAGAAGGCCTGATCCTTGCAGCCCAGGAGCAAGACATCAGGACAAAGGCAATTAAGGCCAAGATCGAAAAATCAGCTGATGACCCAAAATGCAGACTGTGCAAGGAAGCTGACGAAACCATGGATCATATCCTCAGCTGCTGTAAGAAAATTGCACAGACAGACTACAAACAGAGGCACAACTATGTGGCCCAAATGATCCATTGGAACTTATGCCTCAAGGACTTCCGAATCCAGACTGACAAAGTTCTGGAACACAACACACCAGACATCACAGTTGTGGGGTAAAAAAATGTTTGGAACATTGATGTTGCCGTCCCAGGTGACAGTCGCATTGACGAAAAACAACAGGAAAAACTCAGCCGCTATCAGGACCTCAAGATTGAACTTCAAAGACTCTGGCAGAAACCAGTGCAGGTGGTCCCGGTGGTGATGGGCACATTGGGTGCCGTGCCAAAAGATCTCAGCCGGCATTTGGAAACTATAGACATTGACAAAATTACGATCTGCGAACTGCAAAAGGCCACCCTGCTGGGATCTGCGCGCATCAACCGAAAATACATCACAGTCCTAGACACTTGGGAAGTGTTCGACTTGTGATTTTGTGATACGAAATCCAGCAGATCTATCTTGTTTAATAATAACTTTATTTTTATATCCCGCCCCATCTCCCCGGAGGGACTCTGAGCGGCTTACATGGGGCCATGCCCAACAACAATACAATAACAGCATTAAAACAATAAAACAAGATCGGCAATAAAACAATGTCTCAGCAATGCAAACATAACATCAATAAACAGTTATAAAAGTCAACGCACGGCATAAAATGGTTAAAAACAGGGCTAAAAACACGGAGCTGGGCCAAGGGGAAAAACTTCAGCGTGGTAGAGGTAGTTTCACAGTTTAAAAATCAATAAAGTGCAAAAATCCTTACACTTCAAAATGCATATGAAGATATATAGATAGATGATAGATAGATACACACACATATACCCACAGAGTCTTTCTACCAATGGCAGAATACGTTCTCCAATACATAAATGTGAAACAAAAAGCACTCAAAGCATTCAAATTTTGAAAAACGTGTGAACGTTTCTTATGCAGGAGGACAAAGCTATGCAATTCAATATGGATCAGGAATTGGAATGAGCTTTGAAATGGAAATCAGAGAACATCAAAGAGGTTCAGTTTGACTGATTTAACCCTTCCTAAACTCTTTCATGAGGCTCTACAGCAACAGTGTCAAACTCATTTTCATGGATGGCCACATCAGCCTTCTAGTTGCCTTCAAAGGGCCATTGAATCTATGGCAGGATAATCTGTGGAGTCAAAGAGCTAACTATATATATTTTTCCATTGTGGTCAGTGCTTTTTGGTTTTTACCTTGCTTGGGTCCCCAGATGTTACTGAATGACATCTTCCAGTCCTTTGGATTATCTTCCATGTGGATTAGGGATAATGGGAATTGGTTTTCAAAGCACTCTCGTAAGCCTAAGGTGCAACACCTTTCCTTTTTTCCCCTTCAACGGGGAAAAAACAGGATTAAAGAAGCAGACATAGCTTGCACAAGACATGTCATGGCATTCTTCTACTCCAATTGGCCCAACAGACAGGGCTCACAGGGAAACCGCATGAGAGGAAGAGCATGTGGCAGCCTCTACACACCACGTGCTTCCGAAAAGGGTAGAAGAAGCCACGATCGGCTGCCACCTGGTCCCATTATGAATGGGAAACCATGATGGCTGGGCACTTTCCATTACAGCCATCCAACCAAGCCGAAGAAGCTGGATTGGCTGAAGGAAAATGGCTAAAACGGATTTGTGCACAAGCCTACTTCACATCCCTATTCAGGAGTAAGAAAGAGAAGACCAAGCAAAGCTCAGGCAGCCTAGTGTATCAGATTGATCAAAAATAAATTGTGTTGTCAAAGGCTTTCATGGCCAGGATCACAGGGTTGTTGTATGTCTTTCGGGCTGTGTGGCCATGTTCCAGAAGTATTCTCTCCTCATCTTCATCCTCTGAGGATGCCGGCTATAGATGTGGGTGAAACGTCAGGAGAGAATACAACATATAACAACCCTATTGTTTTCAATAATAATAATAATAATAATAATAATAATAATAATAATAATAATAATAATAATAATGTGTTGCCGAAGGCTTTCATGGTCAGAATCCCTGGGCTGTTGTGCATTTTCTGGGCTGTATGGCCAAGTTACAGAAGCATTCTCTCCTGACGTTTCGCCCACATCTATGGCAGGCATCCTCACAATTTTTTCCTTCCTTACCTAGTTTCTCCATGCCTCACAACCTCTGAGGATGCCTGCCATAGATGTGGGCTTCTGGAACATGGCCAGACAGCCCGAAAGACATACAACAACCCAAAAATAAATTGGCGCCAGGTTGCATTTAAATTTCCACCACTCCTCAGCCCTCCAGTTCCCCTCTTCTCTGCATTTTGCGTGACAAGGGATAATTTAAAGCACCAAATGCCAATTTGTTTGAATTAATGAAGCACAAATACTTCATTCCCTATAATAATAACAGAAGACAAGACGCTGATGAGACTCAAAAGGGAAACAAATACCTTTACATCCCGGCTTACCCCGTGCGTAATTATCTCATCATTTCTTCAGAGAGATGGAAAATGTTTTCCATCCCTCCCCTTGTCTTCGGTGCCTCATAAGTGACACTTGGAGGCTGTCATGTTCGGCAAGGACCTCGGTGACAGCTTTCTTTCCACACCCTTTGAAGGAAAAGCATAGGCGTTTCAAAGAAAATAGAGCTAAATCTACATTGTCAAATTAATGGAGTTTGACACCACTTTAATTAACATGGCTCAATGCTATGGGATCCTGGGAACTGTAGTCCTGAGGCACCAGCTAAAGACCTTGTCAAACTACAGCTCCCACGATTTCGTAATATGCTTGGCCACACCAAGGAAAAGCTACGCAAAGCTCTTACTTTGTGTTCCTGACTGGGTTTCCTAAATGCAAGCATACATACCATAATGTCCTTGAGCTTATCTCTCCGTAAGTAAATAAAGCCTCATTCCTTTGGCTTTCCATTCTTGTTCAGTTTGTAAATCCCACAGATTCTTTAAATTAATTCAATTACTTTTTCTCACTCGTCCTGTGCGGGTTTTTTTTTCCCAGTGCTGCCAAATTATTTCCCAATAATTTTTTCACTTGGTTTTCATTTTAAGTGTAAATAAACGTTTCATGGGCAATTTACTGATGGCTCGTCAATAGAAGTCTTTTTGAAAATCTAAGCAGTGGAAAGGGCTCCCAGTGGTTCAGCGGATTAAACCTCTGAGCTGCTCTAAAGGACAGCACTCTGAAAACAGAAGAATTCCAGACAGGAATCAATCAGGGGCAGCTAACGACTCTGAACAAAGGATTCCCCCAGGTCAGGATGTGAGGCTGGGAAGACCATTTAATGCTAACAAAGGTGATTAATTACAACATCCACACTGGCCTCCAACAGACAAGAGTTCTTCTCTCCACCCAGGAACTTCCACAGATATATAAACCTTCCTTGCTTAGTTTCTCCATATAGCTCACAACCTCTGAGGATGCCTGCCATAGATGTGGGCGAAACGTCAGGAGAGAATGCTTCTGGAACATGGCTATACAGCCCGGAAAACATACAACAACCCTCTACTTGCTTCATTTAATCCCTGGCACACTCCATGTTCAATATTCTATGACATTTGTTCCTCCCGATACTCTTTTTCCGTGGTATATACAGGCTAGTTTACATATTTTTCTCTGCAGCTTTCCACCTGTGCGTGTGTGAATAACCCAAATAGTATTGAGACCGTAGCTTAGTTGCCGATGTGATAATTAGAGCCTTTTATTGCTTTGCTCCAAAAAAAAATAAGAGCGGCATGAATGTAGCAATTACTGTCAGGTCTTTTTTCCATGCTCACAATTCCAGGTGCAGCTGAATGCGACAAAGGTGTGTTCTAACCTGCTGCGAGAATGGAAACAGTCAGCACGGAAAGCTACAACAAAACCTGACCCCCTTCGCAAGACGCATATTGTGCGACAAGTGAGAGAATGGGTGGAAAAACAGACGGTCCCCTGGTCCTCACAACCTACCATATATACTCGAGTATAAGCCGACCTGAATATAAGCCAAGGCACCTAATTCAAAAACACTTAAACTACTGAGACCTCAATTAATGTAATTTTATTGGTATCTCGGCTTATACTGGAGTCAATGTTTTCCCAGTTGTTTTGTGGTAAAATTAGGTGCCTCAGTTTATATTCCGGTCGGCTTATACTCAAGTATATACAGTAATTTGATTGGTATCTCGGCTTATACTTGAGTCAATGTTTTCCCAGTTTTTTTGTAGTAAAATTAGGTGCCTCGGCTTATATTGCGGTCAGCTTATACACGAGTATATACGGTAATTTGATTGGTATCTTGGTTTATACTGAAGTCAATGTTTTCCCAGTTGTTTTGTGGTAAAATCAAGTGCCTCAGCTTATATTGGGGTCAGCTTATACTCGAGTATATACAGTAATTTGATTAGTATCTCAGCTTATACTGGAGTCAATGTTGCCCCGGTTGTTTTGTGGTAAAATCAAGTGCCTCAGCTTATATTGGGGTCAGCTTATACTCGAGTATATACGGTAATTTGATTGGTATTTTGGCTTATACTGGAGTCAATGTTTTCCCAGTTTTTTTGTGGTAAAATTAGGTGCCTCGGCTTATATTCGGGTCAGCTTATACTCGAGTATATATGGTAAGTACAGTAAGTAAGTTCTTTTTCCCAACTAAGGTAATCTCCTCTGTACATTCATTGGTTATAGATTGATTCAGTGAATCTAAAGCAGAACTTATTTGCAGAACGAGGAGAGTAAAAGTTTTAAATCAAAGCCAAAAACTTTCCACGTGCCCTCTCAAATTAAAGCTTTCAGGCCCTAAATGATTGTATTTGCACACGGGTAATGGTTTCAAATTGTTTTAAACTGTTTTTAAATTGGCTCTCAATTGCCTTGTTTTAAGCGCTAAACGGTTTAATGGCTTTTTGCCTTTCAAAATTATTCGTATTGTTTTACAATGGCTTCAAATTATTTTATTGTATGCGGAGACCTCTTGGATACAGGATGGGTTTGAGCATTGGGCTGCAGCGCTGGACACCAGGGCTCAGCCATGAAACCCATCGGTGACTTTTGGACAAGTTGCACACTCTCCGCTTAAGAAAATAATCTTGTGATAGGCTTGTCTCCTTGGCAAAGGGAAAATGTCACTTTTTCTCTCTCTGGCGCATCGGGAACCACTTTCCCCCTGAAGTCAAATAGGGACGAAGCTGTGATGTTTGGCTGAAGTTAACCTAAGCGCATAAGCTCCGGAGCAGCCCAAAGTGAGTAATAAATCAATGTGAAAAGAGTGTTCACCAGATCCAATCAAACTCAGTCTCCGACTTGAGCTGACACCCACATGGTTTAAATCCCATGTCAGTCTTGAAATGCTGCTTGTAGATTCTAAGTAGCTTATAATCCCTAAAGCCCTGTGATTGAAGGCTTTTTGTAATCCTAATATCTAGCCTGCTTTGTACTTTTTCAGTGATTCAGATAGAAGGGTGTTCGATCTCTCTGTCTTCGCAAAGATTCTACCCATTGGCCCTTTAACTATCCCAGTTTGCTTGCAAGCAAAGTGAATCCAGACTGGACTATATATTTGCCTCCATATGTCCCCATATGAGCTGTGCCAAGTCCCTTTGGCGAGATGGAGGCGGGATACAAAAAGAAAATTATTATTATTGTTATTGTTATTGTTATTTTATTGTATGACACAGCAAACAAGATAGATATGCTGGATTTCATTTCACAAAATCACAAGTCGAACACTTCCCAAGTGTCTAGGACTGTGTGATGTATTTTCGGATGATGCGTGCAGATCCCAGTAGGGTGGCCTTTTGCAGTTGGCAGATCGAGATTTTGTCAATGTCTATTGTTTGCAAATGCCAGCTGAAATCTTTTGGCACGACACCCTATTACTACTATTATTATTATTATTATTATTATTATTATTATTATTATTATTATTATTATTTTATTATGACACAGCAAACAAGATAGATATGCTGGATTTCATTTCACAAAATCACAAGTTGAACACTTCCCAAGTGTCTAGAACTATGTGATGTATTTTCGGATGATGCGCACAGATCCCAGTAGGGTGGCCTTTTGCAGTTGACAGATTGTGATTTTGTCAATGTCTATTGTTTCCAAATGCCGGCTGAGATCTTTTGGCACAGCACCCAATGTGCCGATCACCACCAGGACCACCTGTACTGGTTTCTGCCAGAGTCTTTGAAGTTCAATTGAGGTCCTGAGTTTTTCCTGTTGTTTTTCGTCAATGTGACTGTCACCTGGGATGGCAACATCAATGATCCAAACCTTGTTCTTTTCCACAACTGTGATGTCTGGTGTGTTGTGTTCTAGAACTTTTTCAGTCCCACAGTATCTTTGCGTACTCATTTTCCAAGACTTTTGCAGGTTTGTGATCCCACCAGTTCTTTGCTGCTGGCAGGTGGTACTTGAGGCATAAGTTCCAATGGATCATTTGGGCCACATAGTTGTGCCTCTGTTTGTAGTCTGTCTGTGCAATTTTCTTACAGCAGCTGAGGATATGATCAATGGTTTCATCAGTTTCCTTGCACAGTCTGCATTTTGGGTCATCAGCTGATTTTTCGATCTTGGCCTGAATTGCATTTATTCTGATGGCTTGCTCCTGGGCTGTAAGGATCAGGCCTTCTGTCTCCTTCTTCGGTGTCCCATTCGATTATTATTATTATTATTATTATTATTATTATTATTATTATTATTATTATTATTATTATTATTATTATGACACAGCAAACAAGATAGACATGCTGGATTTCGTATCTCAAAATCACAAGTCGAATACTTCCCAAGTGTCTAGGACTGTGTGATGTATTTTCGGATGATGTGTGCAGATCGCAGTAGGGTGGCCTTTTGCATTTGGCAGATCATGATTTTGTCAATGTGTATTGTTTGCAAATACTGGCTGAGATCTTTTGGCACAGCACCCTATTATTATTATTATTATTATTATTATTATTATTATTATTATTAGACAAATTCCCTCTGAACAAATCTGGCCAAGAAAACCCCATGATAGTTCTGCCTCAAGGCCACTGTAAGTCAAAAACAACTTGAAGGCACACAACAACGGCACCCTTTTATTAGCTTTCCAAATGCTGTTGGACTGATCATTTGAAGGACCAAATCTTCCCTGGCCTTTTCAGAGTTGTTGGTCCTATTGAATCCCAATGGGAGTACAATGTTGAATCTTACAGTAGCTGAGGATATGTAAGAAAATTGCACAGACTGACTACAAACAGAGGCACAACTATGTGGCCCAAATGATTCATTGGAACTTATGCCTCAAGTACCACCTCCCAAAATTCAGGCAAACTGAACCAAAGATGGAGGAAAAAATATGGAGGATATTGGACGAACGGATTTTAAACACATGTTTTATGTTTTATATTTTATACTGTATTTAATTGGTTGTATTTTTTATATGTTGTTGTTTTTAATGATGTATCGGCATCGAATTGTTGCCAATTGTACGCCACCCTGAGTCCCTCCGGGTGAGAAGGGCGGGATAGAAATATTTGAAATAAATAAATTAATAAATAAAAATAACCGCAAGGCATGGAGATTGATGGATTTGGCCAGTCCGTATAAGCTGCAAACTCATGACTTCCTTGCTACATATTCCCAGGTAATATTTGTGTATGGAAATGAACCCGAAGGCGGAGCTGGCATGATCCCCTTTGCCTTACATAGAAGTTCTTCGATGAGACGACAGCCCTGATTCCCAGCCATATTTCTATCCTCTCATCCTTTGCTCTCCAGACAGAAGAGATGAGCATGTTCACAGGAAGAGGTGAAGAAATAAACAAATCAATAGACTTGTGTGTGCGTATTTAAGATGCTACGCACAGCAGATGTATACTGTCAGCTCCACTTGGCATCTCCGATCTTCCCCGTTCTCCCCGGAGCCTTAATGGAAGCTGACAAGTAAAGATGCTTTGGGCCTGACATGCAGTCGTTGGAGAGGGAGAGAGAAAAGATAAGGGCCATCAAATAGCCTTACGGTTTCCAAAAGACGGGGGGAACGGGGTGAGAACATCAGCCGAGGAACTTTAGGAAGGGTGTCCGCATGTCATTTCCATTTCCCCTGCAAGGAAAGGCTTTGGGCCACAATTGCATGTGACAGGTAGAGTCATCTGGAGATGACCTTCCAAGGCCTCCAAATCATCCACGGTCATCCGCGTGCTCAGGACCTCACCTCACACGTTCTGTCTCGAACACCATCTTCAAATCTGGATATTTCCGCCAAGGTAGAGCCCAAGGAAATGCATTTACACTGTAGAATGAATGTAGTTTGCTAGCCTTTTCTCCAAACTATGGTGTTTCACCAAACGATGACTTCGAGGATTCCATAGCATTGAACCAAGTCAGTCAGAGGACCCTTCTACACATGACTAAAATCCTGGAAGTGCCGGCTGAGATGTTTTGAGACGGCACCCAATGTGCCCATCACCACCGGGACCACCTGCACTGGTTTCTGCCAGAGTCTTTGAAGTTCAGTCTTGAGGTCCTGATAGCAGCTGAGTTTTTCCTGTTGTTTTTTGTCAATGCGACTGTTATTATTATTATTATTATTATTATTATTATTATTATTATTATTATTATTATTATTATTATTATTATGACACAGCAAACAAGATAGATCTGCTGGATTTCGTATCACAAAATCACAAGTCGAACACTTCCCAAGTGTCTAGGACTGTGTGATGTATTTTCGGATGATGCATGCAGATCCCAGCAGGGTGGCCTTTTGCAGTTGGCAGATCGTAATTTTGTCAATGTCTATTGTTTCCAAATGCCGGCTGAGATCTTTTGGCACGGCACCCAATGTGCCCATCACCACCGGGACCACCTGCACTGGTTTCTGCCAGAGTCTTTGAAGTTCTATCTTGAGGTCCTGATAGCGGTTGAGTTTTTCCTGTTGTTTTTCGTCAATGCGACTGTCACCTGGGATGGCGACATCAATGATCCAAACCTTTTTCTTTTCCACAACTGTGATGTCTGGTGTGTTGTGTTCCAGAACTTTGTCAGTCTGGATTCGGAAGTCCCACAGTATCTTTGCGTGCTCATTTTCCATTACTTTTGCAGGTTTGTGATCCCACCAGTTCTTTGCTGCTGGGAGGTGGCACTTGAGGCATAAGTTCCAATGAATCATTTGGGCCACATAGTTGTGCCTCTGTTTGTAGTCTGTCTGTGCAATTTTCTTACAGCAGCTGAGGATATGATCAATGGTTTCGTTGGTTTCCTTGTTATTATTATTATTATTAACTGCCTCTCTTTGTGGCTCAAGATGGCAGTACAACATAGTTAGAACAGCAAGGTAAAACAAAGCACTGTATGTGTGTGTGTGTGCATATATATATATATACACACACACAAACAAACAAACATACACACACACAGAGGTAATGAATATGATATTGAAGAATGCTAGTCAAAGCAATATCTGTGGTATCTCTGAATACGACTGGAGCCTTGTGTGTCTTTTCATAAGAAATACTCTGCTTTCCCCACTGTGCTCCCACAACACAGCAAAGAGGGGTTGGGAGATATCTATCTATCTATCTATCTATCTATCTATCTATCTATCTATCTATATACACACACACACTCTCTCTCACACACACACACACCCATAAGACCTTCACTTCACTTCCAGGGCGGCCCATCATGGCAAAGCAGCTGCAGAGCATTTGCTCTGCAAAATTGCTTTTTGATTTTGCTGCCCATTCAGCTATTGGAGACATAATCAAATATCACTCAAGTACAAACAGGAGCAGCAAATTGTTTTGTGTGCAACTTTGGTAACCTTATTTAAAAGAGGGTTGCAGCCCCTTGGGTAATGTATTTATTTACTCCTCAATTGGATCGTTGTGAGGGGAAAAAAACCCAAAACAAACAAAGCGAAAAACCCCGAGAACAATTGCTCTTGATAAAGACCTTGCAACTCAATATAAGATGGCTTAATGGCTTGGAAGGCTTATAAAGGACACAAACAGCAACTTTACCGGGACATTACTGAGAATAGTTCTGCACTGCTGAATGAATACAGTTGGAAACCTCTTTAACTGCCAAGTCATAATATTATGGGGATCTGGGGGTAATTTTATAAGGTTTATTGCCTTGCGTTGTTGAAGGCTTTTGCTGCAGGAATCACTGGGTTGTTGTGCATTTTCTGGACAGTATGGCCATGTTCCAGAAGCATTCTCTCCTGACGTTTCACCCACATCCATGGCCACCTTTTGGTTGGTAGATCTTATTACTGTTGGTGATAAAGATCATGTACTGTATATACTCGAGTATAAGCCTAGTTTTTCAGCCCTTTTTTTAAGACTGAAAAAGCCCGCCTCGACTTATACTCGGGTGAGGGTCCTGGTTGGCTTATATTTGGGTCAGCTTATACTCGAGAATATATGGTACAACTGGTATTTTACCCTATTATTATTATTATTATTATTATTATTATTATTATTATTATTATTATTATTGGGTTGTTGTATGTCTTTCGGGCTGTGTGGCCATGTTCCAGAAGCATTCTCTCCTGACGTTTCGCCCACATCTATGGCAGGCATCCTCAGAGGTTGTGAGGTATGGATAAACTAAGTCAGGAAAGGAAAGAATAAATATCTGTGTAGAGTCCAAGGTGTGGCAAGAGTTCTTTGTCACTGGGAGCCAGCATTAATGTTTCAGTTAATCACCAGAAACCATGAAAATGAACAAAATCTGGCTACCAGTATTACAAAACTCCAAAATCAAAACAGTAGATGGGAACCAACACAATGAGGACTTGACTGAACAAAGGATGCCCCCAGGCAAGGGACAAAACATTTCCAGTGCCAATTAGGGTGATTAACTGAAACATTAATGCTGGCTCCCAGTGACAAAGAACTCTTGCCACACCTTGGACTCTACACAGATATATATTCTTTCCTTTCCTGACTTAGTTTATCCATACCTCACAACCTCTGGGGATGCCTGCCATAGATGTGGGCGAAACGTCAGGAGAGAATGCTTCTGGAACATGGCCACACAGCCCGAAAGACATACAACAACCCTGTGATTCTGGCCATGAAAGCCTTCGACAACACATTATTATTATTATTATTATTATTATTATTATTATTATTATTATTATTATTATTATTAATACATTTATTATTTCACTCTGGTCTTATTATTATTATTATTACATGTATTATTTTCCTGTATTTATTATTATTGTTATTATTATTACATGTATTATTTTACTCTATTATTATTAAAAGGATACATAAGCACATTTTTATTGAAGAAGATGAGAATAATGATTTAATCAGAGTTTACATTTATTTTACTCTATTTTTATTATTATTATTACTACATTTATTATTTCACTCTGATATTATTATTATTATTGCATTTATCATTTTGCTCTATTTATTATTACTTGTATTATTTTTCCTGTATTTATTATTATTATTATTATTATTATTATTATTATTATTATTATTACTATATTATTATTATTACACATATTATTTTACTCTATTACTATTAAAAGGATACATAAGCACATTTACATTGATGAAGATGAGTAGAGTCTCACATATCCAGTAGAGTCTCACATATCCAAGCTAAACGGGCTGGTAGAAGCTTGGATAAGTGAATATCTTGGATAATAAGGCGGGATTAAGGAAAAGCCTATTAAACATCAAATTAGGTTATGATTTTACAAATTAAGCACCAAATCATCACGTTATACAGCAAATTTGACAGAAAAGTAGTTCAATACGCAGTAATGTTATGTTGTAATTACTATATTTACGAATTTAGCACCAAAATATCATGATATATTGAAAACATTGACTACAAAAATGGCTTGGATAATCCAGAAGCTTGGACAAGCGAGGCTTGGATAAGTGAGACTCTACTGTACTATTGAACTACATTATATGGTACAGTAGAGTCTCACTAATCCAACATAAATGGGCTGGCAAAACGATGGATAAGCGAATATGTTGGATAATAAGGAGAGATTAAGAAAAAGTCTATTAAACATCAAAAGAGGCTATGATTTTACAAATTAAGCACCAAAAACATCATGTTATACAACAAATTTGACAGAAAAAGTAGCTCATTACACATTAATGCTATGTAGTAATTACTGTATTTACAAATTTAGCACCAAAATATCACAATGCATTGAAAACATTGATTACAAAAATGTGTTGGATAATAAACATTGGATAAGTGAGTGTTGGATAGGTGAGACTCTACTGTAGTATAGAGGTAGCAATGTTATTTGGCAGTGAAAAGTTTTGCAAGATTACAGGTCTCACAGTTCCATAGTCCTGATCCATGAAGAGGTGCCAAAATGCATTAATCTAACAGTGCAGACACATCTTCTGCCATTTAGGACACCTGTCTAGGTACTGAGTTTATTTTTAGAGGCCTTTATATAGGAGCTCCCACCATTATCCTTATGAAATGTGTCAGCTGAAGAAAAAATAACTTTTTTTTAGGAGCAGCACCACTGTTAAGGATTTGTTTCCCTAGTGAAGTATTTTATGTTGCATTTGCAGTATGGGCTTCAATTTCTGTTATTATTTTTTTCCTACCCGTTATCTGACATGATCCTGCTGTTGATGTATTGCAAAAACTCAGCGTTGTGATTGTTCGTGCTTGATATCTTATTATAAATCATCCCGAGAAAAAGGTGTTGTGTTAATTTGTTTCTCCGAAGGATCAGGTAGACGTGATTAAAAGCAAAATATGCACAATCTGTCTCACGGTCCCAAAGGGTTCAGTGCAGGAGGGGAAATTGTCTTCTACCGTAAATTCCAACCAAGCTGATTTAGATACATCCTAAAACAGGCTGTTTAATTCAACTAGTTCCAGATAACAAATCGGGACGGCCAAAATTGAAATGTCAGGAATGGGAGCAACCCAAAGCAAGATGGTGACTGAACGATACTATCTAGTAGGCATGTCCGATCAATGAAAAAAATGTTTCAATTCTCGTTTCTAAAGTAGGGGGCGCTGGCGCTTCGATATAGAAAGTATTTCCGATTTTTTTCACCCAAAAATTTCGGATATTTCCGACAATTTGTAATGATTCTAAATGTTTCTAAAATGGCGGACGCGCATGCGCAATCGCTACACACTGGGCTTGTATGGCAATCTTCCATGTGGACGCAGAGGACGTTAGCCCCCACCTTTGCGTCCATCGTGGAAGCTTCTGATTGGCCGGGGAGCGGCAGCCATGTTAGGCTGCGCTAAGCTCCCATTCAAGGTAGGTTGCAGAAACAAAAAAAAATTTAAAAAAATATTTTAAAAAAAATATTTAATTTTTTTTGGGGGGGGGGGAATTAACGAAACATTAAGAGACAATTAGAGAATGGGCCAACAATGGTTCGAATTACATTGCTGGTTGCGCTGTGAGACAATGTCTCGGAATGCGTATCAAAAAGTGAGAACAATCCGAAATAATTCCGATATACAATTCAAAACAATTTTTTGGACATGTCTACTATCTAGTTCACTTGTCCGTCACCAGTGACATATTGCAAGCTGGAGGGCATCTCAATTTCCATGTTTTAATTGCGTGTAATTGCCGTAATTGAACTGCCATTCTCATCAACTTGATCATATCATCAAAACTGTGAAATGTGTTTGTTTTTTTTGGACTACAACTCCCAGAATTCCCCACTAACCAAGATACCTGGGGGTTATGGGAACTGTAGTACCAACCTGCTTGCTTCTGGTTCTAGCTGGAAGGATCATCATAATAAGCTTTCTGTAACCCATGAGGCTTATGGACCTTCTTTACTATAATTAGAATCGACACAAATTCATGGGTCCTTATTTACGGTGGCCGTACGAAAAGGCTTCTCGATTAAGGGCATCAACCAATTAAGTACGTCTTAATTAGCAAACCATCAGCCAATTAATGAATGCATGGACAAGGTCTAAATAATTTTGCATGTTACCAGAACCTTACTGCAAGAATTTTTTAAAAATAAAAGGTAGCCCACAATACAAACAGCAAATGCTATCCATCACAGTTAGAAGGCTTAATTGTAGGTTTGGCACATAAATATAGCAGCAAAGCGGTGTCATACAATGTGCAGATGTGTCTGAAACTTCTAGACTCACCCACTGTGCTGAATCCTTTTGCATTTAATTTAAAAAGAAGGCATTGGGTTTGTCTTCTGTTCTAAGAAAAGAGCTCACGATGGCATGAGGAACCAAGAGTCAAGAGTTGGGTTTCCAGGCCAAAAGAGTGAAAGTTCATGGTCCAGAGAGCAGCAATACATTATAAGAGCTCATCTTAAATATCACTGTAATGGCATATCTAGTCTTATCCTGAGATGGTGGTATGCTCCTTCTGTATCTATAAGGATCCATCTAGACAGGGCCTAAAACCATCTATACATTTATGTATCAGTTTTACCGGAGGTGTCCAAACGATGTCTCTGGTAAAACTGAATTAACTTGGAACAAACCAGGGTTTCCAAGCTGTTGTCCAAGCAAATAGTTGATTCTTTGCATGACCACCCATGATGTATTGGGCCCCAGAAGCTCTAGCTGTCTTCATCGTATTGCCGATTGATTGCTTCATCATATGTAAACACATACACACAACTGCAAGTAGATTGAAAATGTGTATTTGTAACCTGGGGATAATAATAGAGTAAAATAATACATGTAATAATAATAATAATAATAATAATAATAATAATAATAATAATAATAATAATAATATAACAGCTGATGACCCAAAATGCAGACTGTGCAAGGAAACCGACGAAACCATTGATCATATCCTCAGCTGCTGTAAGAAAATTGCACAGACAGACTACAAACAGAGGCACAACTATGTGGCCCAAATGATCCATTGGAACTTCTGCCTCAAGGACCACCTCCCAGCAGCAAAGAACTGGTGGGATCATAAACCTGCAAAAGTATTGGAGAATGAGCACGCAAAGATACTGTGGGACTTTCGAATCCAGACTGACAAAGTTCTGGAACACAACACACCAGACATCACAGTTGTGGAAAAGAAAAAGGTTTGAATCATTGATGTCGCCATCCCAGGTGACAGTCGCATTGATGAAAAACAACAGGAAAAACTCAGCCGCTATCAGGACCTCAAGATTGAACTTCAAAGACTCTGGCAGAAACCAGTGCAAGTGGTCCCAGTGGTGATCGGCACATTGGGTGTCGTGCCAAAAGCTCTCAGCCGACATTTGGAAACAATAGACATTGATAAAATTACGATCTGCCAACTGCAAAAGGCCACCCTACTGGGATCTGCATGCATTATCTGAAAATACATCACACAGTCCTAGACACTTGGGAAGTGTTCGACTTGTGATTTTGTGAAACGAAATCCATCATATTTATCTTGTTTGCTGTGTCATAATAATAATCATAATAATCATAATAATCATAATAATCATAATAATAATCAATAATAATACAGGAAAATAATACATGTAGTAATAAATAGAGTAGAATAATAAATATAATAATAATAATATCAGAGTGAAATAAATGTATTAATAATAATAATAAAATAGAGTAAAATAAATGTAATAGTAGCAACAATAATATTATTAAATGTAATAATGTAATAATGTAATAATAATAATTACATATAATAATGGAGAAAAATAATAAATGTAGTAATACCAATAATAATAGAGAAAAGTAATAAATGTACCATATATCCTTGAGTATAAGCTGACCCAAATATAAGCCAACCAGGACCCTTACCCGAGTATAAGCCAAGGGGGGGCTTTTCAGTCTTAAAAAAAAGGGCTGAAAAATTAGCCTTATACTTGAGTATATACAGTACTCTCAACCTACCCTTGGTTCCTATCAAAATCCAGTTTGGTCCCCCAAATCTGCCCTCTACTTATATATGAATTCAACTTATATTCAAGGAAATATGATAGATCGTGGAGCCCCGGTGGCAAAGTGCGTTAATGCACTGAGCTGCTGAACTTGCAGACCGAAAGGTCCCAGGTTCAAATTCCGGGAGCGGCTTGAGCGCCCGCTGTCAAATCCAGGTATATAGTTTTACCAAAGTCTCTGGATGTCACTTTGTTCTGCGTTCCACTGACTCCATCCAACTACTGCTGCGCTGCTAATAGACTAACCCATGGAGATCTTAGTTCAAGCTCATTGGCGCCTGGTCCAAGCTCATGCTTCTTCTGCAGAGAATAGTGCGGATTTGGAAGAGCCAAGCCATAACAGATTTGCGTAGGCTGGAATTTGAATTTGGTGCCATAATAGATATTAGATAATGTTCCTTTGTAATTAGAGGAAGATTTGAGAGACACGGTAATTAGGGAAGGAAATTAACTGGGCTGATTAGATGTCCAAGTTGGGGAGTGCAGCATTTTTCTGAATGAAGCAAAGAGTGTTTGAGAATCGGGACATCCATAGGGATATGAAGGTGCTTGTTTATAAAGGCACTAGCTGTGCCCGGCCACGCGTTGCTGTGGCAAAGTGGTGGTGGTATTGGTTAAAAATTGTTGTGTAATTTTTATTTGACGTTATTTGCAATTTTTTATTAATTTTATTGTAAGTTATATTTTTATTTATTATATTTTATTATTTTCTTGTATTATTTTTAGTTATTTTCTGTTATTATAGTATTTTATTGTATTAATTTTTAGTGTTTTTTATTATTTTTATTGGGTTGCTAGGAGACCAAGCTGGAGGAGCTTAGCCTTCTAACTGGCAGCAATTGGATAAAAGCAATTATTCCTCTCCCTCTAATTAGGACTTTATTTTTCTTTTCTTTTTCTTGTATCAACCTAGAGGCATGGATGATGGGTTGTGTTGTCAAATTTCGAGGTTGGGGGTCTGTAGTTTTGTTGTTTTGTGGGTCGCCGTGATGCCATCACTCTTTTATATACATAGATTGTCCTCTCAACCCTGTTATATGCCTGCGAGACGTGGCCTGTCTACAGACGTCACACTCAACTCCCAGAATGATTCCATCGGTGTTGCCTCCGAAAAATCCTGCAAATCTCTTGGGAAGACAGGAGGAAAAATGTCAGTGTGCTGGAAGAAGCAAAGACCACCTGCAATGAAGCGATGCTCCTATGCCATCAACTCCGCTGGACTGAATGCCACGTTGTCCGAATGCCTGATCACCATCTCCCAAAGCAGTTACTATACACCCAACTCAAGAACAGGAAACATAATGTAGGTGACAGGAAAAGAGATTGAAAGCTGGACTTAAAGCCAACCTTAAAAACTGTGGCATAGACACCAAGAACTGGGAAGCCCTGGCCCTTGAGTGCTCTAACTGGAGGTCAGCTGTGACCAGCAGTGCTGTGGAATTTGAAGAGGCACGAATGGAAGGCGAAAGGGAGAAATGTGCCAAGAGGAAGATGCTTTCTACCTGGAAACTGATGTCCTCACTGTGGAAGAACATGAGGATCAAGAAAAGGGCTCCACAGTCACTTACTATATATACTTGAGTATAAGCCTAGTTTTTCAGCCTTTTTTTTAAGACTGCAAAAAGCCCCCCTCGGCTTATACGCTGGTGAGAATCCTGGTTGGCTTATATTTGGGTCAGCTTATACTTGAGAATATATGGTACATTTGTTGTATGTTTTCCGAGCTGTATGGCCATGTTCCAGAAGTATTCTCTCCTGACGTTTCGCCCACATCTATGGCAGGCATCCTCAGAGGTTGTGAGGTAATGTTGTGTGGATGCTTGCCATAGATGTGGGCGAAACGTCAGGAGAGAATACTTCTGGAACATGGCCATACAGCCTGAAAAACATACAACAACCCTGTGATCCCGGCCATGAAAGCCTTCGACAACATATATGGTAGATTTATTATTTTTCTCTATTATTATTGGTATGATTGCATTTATTATTTTTCTCTATTATTGTTGCTACTATTACATTTACTTTACTTTATTATTATTATTATTATTATTATTATTATTATTATTATTATTATTATTATTATCATTATTATTATTATTATTACATTTATTATTTCACTCTGATCTCATTATTATTATTACATTTATTATTCTACTCTATTTATTACTACATGTATTATTTTCCTGAATTATTTATTATTATTATTATTATTATTATTATTATTATTATTACATGTATTATTTTACTCTATCATTATTAAAAGGATACATAAGCACATTTACATTGAAGAAGATGAGAATAATGATTTAATCAGAGTTGGGCAATCTTATCTTAAATTAGAGCTTTATGCAAATATCCAAAAACATTTAACCTACCGATGTCTCAATTAATGTAATTTTTTTGGTATCTATTTTTATTTCTGAAATTTACTACTCTCGGCTTATACTGGAGTAATTGTTTTCCCATTACATGTAATTTTATTGGTATCTATTTTTATTTCTGAAATTTACCACCCTCGACTTATACTCGAGTCAATGTTTTCCCACTTTTTTTGTGGTAAAATTAGGTGCCTCGGCTTATATTCGGGTCGGCTTATACTTGAGTATATACTGTACGTATCCACCACTTTTGAAGACAACCATACTCAGATGACAAGGGATCGCTTATGCAAGGTAGCAGCCTGTTTATAGAATTTTGGAGGCTAAATTCTCACCAATGTGTGTTTCATTTAAGCAATTTAAATGGAGCCATGCTATTCTTTAGGTTCTTGGATAAAGGACTGAGGATGGGAGAGGAGGAACGAGAACAAAGCTAAAACATGAATCGTTTGAGAACCGCCTCCAGATCTAGTCAAAGCCATTTTGATCAATATGCATGTCATAAACAGCTGCATCACCTGTCCGCTAATTTCATCTAAAAGCGATTGGCAGCCTCGCTGGCAGCTTGTTCCAATGGCAAATATTGACAGTGGACGTTCTTGGTTATTGAGCATCCCAGATGCTCCGTGTGGAGCGTTTGGCTGTTTACTTTGCATATTAATGCTTGGGGTCATTGTTTGGAGAGGGTGGTGGTGGTGTATGCATACTAACAAGCCAGTAATCTACTCGGGAAGAGCATCCCTGGAACGAGAAGGGGAGGAAGGGGGAGATCAAACCACTTGCTACAAGAATGACAAATATTTAACAGGCCATTAATGGGACCCTGCGAAGGGGTGTGGGCTCAACCCAAGGAAATGTGCCACGTCAAAAAGCAGATGCACAATTATCACAGGATGGGTCTGAATTGCCTTGCAAATTGCATGCCATTTATTGCCTGGGATCAATCTGACTCCACACCAGTTTCGCCGGGTCTTCATCTTCATGGAGATGCCTTTGGAAACTGGAAACTTTAAAGAGTCCAAAATGTCAAACTGATGGCCAAAGTTGGTTACAGGGAACATGTAACTCCCTTGCTGAAAAAGTGTATTAGCTGTTAAACCAGATAATACATCAATTAAAATCAGTTATTACTGTATATACTCGAGTATAAGCCTAGTTTTTCAGCCCTTTTTTAGGACTGAAAAAACACCTCCTTGGCTTATACTCAGGTCAGGGTCCTGGTGGGCTTATATTCAGGTTGGCTTATACTCATGTATATATGGTATATTTATTATTTTTCTCTATTATTATTGGTATTGTTACATTTATTATTTTACTCTATTAATTATTATTATTACATTTATTATTTTACTCTATTATTGTTGTTACTTTTACATATATTTTACTCTATTTTTGTTATTAATACATTTATTATTTTACTCTATTTATTATTACATTTATTATTTTACTCTATTATTGTTGTTACTTTTACATATATTTTACTCTATTTTTGTTATTATTAATACATTTATTATTTTACTCTATTTATTATTACATTTATTATTATTATTATTATTATTATTATTATTATTATTGGAGCCTCCGATGGCTCAGTGTGTTAAAGCGCTGAGCTGCTGAACTTGCAGACCGAAAGGTCCCAGGTTCAAATCCAGGGAGCGGAGTGAGCACCCGGTGTTAGCCCCAGTTCCTGCCAATCTAGCAGTTCGAAAACATGCCAATGTGAGTAGATCAATAGGTACGTCTCCGGCGGAAAGGTAATGGTGTTCCGTGCAGTCATGCCAGCCACATGACCTTGGAGGTGTCTACGGACAACGCCGGCTCTTTGGCTTAAAAATGGAGATGAGCACCAACCCCCAGAGTCAGACATGACTGGACTTAACGTCAGGGAAAACCTTTACCTTTACCTATTATTATTATTACATTTATTATTTCACTCTACTATTAGTAAAAGGATACATAAGCACATTTACATTGAAGAAGATGAAAATAATGATTTAATCAGAGTTGAACAGTCATATCTTAAATTGCAGTTTGATGTAAAGATTCAAAAACATTGAAACTACTGATGCCTCAATTAATGTAATTTTATTGGTATCTCGGCTTATACTGGAGTCAATGTTTTCCCAGTTTTTTTGTGGTAAAATTAGGTGCCTGGGCTTATATTCAAGTTGGCTTATACTCAAGTATATACGGTAATTTTATTGGTATCTCGGCTTATACTGGAGTCAATGTTTTCCCAGTTTTTTTGTGGTAAAATTAGGTGCCTGGGCTTATATTCAAGTTGGCTTATACTCAAGTATATACGGTAATTTTATTGGTATCTCGGCTTATACTGGAGTCAATGTTTTCCCAGTTTTTTTGTGGTAAAATTAGGTGCCTGGGCTTATATTCAGGTCGGCTTATACTCAAGTATATACGGTAATTTTATTGGTATCTCGGCTTATACTGGAGTCAATGTTTTCCCAGTTTTTTTGTGGTAAAATTAGGTGTCTTGGCTTATATTCGGGTCGGCTTATACTTGAGTATATACAGTAATTTCCTTTTTTTGTAATATATTTTTCATTGAAGTTTTACAAGATAGAGCAAATTAACATCGAAAGAGTGAGAACATTTGATTGTATAGAAAGTAGGAAAACTGAGATTTAAAAAGGATCAAAAAGGGAGATAGAGAAAAAACCCAAAAACAAAGCTAAAATGTCCATTTATATATATATATGGACATTTTAGCTTTGTTTTTCGCCATTTGTTCAGATATATATATCTGAACAAATGGCGATATAAAAATGCAAAAGTACTTGGCAAAGAAACACACCAAAAAGCAAAAGCAAAAAAGCATTAGCACTGGCATTAATTTCTTAATTGCTCATACAATCTCTATTGTTTCATAGTAAAAGTATAAAACCTTTTCGTTAAGAATCCAAGAAGTTGACAGGAAGATAGAGTATTCTATATGAGCAAGGGATCGCCTTCTGGCTGAGAACAAATTTATCAAACAACAGAGTCTTTTTGTAATCTTCTGAGATGATCAATATTTTAATAATGTTCACCTCATAGTACCTGTTTTCTTTAATTGAAGACCCGTAGGTTAGAATTCTATTTGTGAGATTCCATATTCTTTAATTCTGTTTTTGGATTCCATATTATGGGTGTATAAATAAAATATGTTCCTATCCGTATCGAGGCCTATATATTTTATGTATGCCATGCCTTCATCTACCTCCCCCATGTTGTTGCCTGGAGCAGAAGACTTTATCCTACTGCCTTGCCAATCCTGCATTTCAATTGTATAGGCAATGGCATAGTTTCATGGGAAGTGGGCTGATTTATAGGACGGTCAACTGCCACCCAATGAGCCAGATCTAGTGATTGGTGGCCCTATTAAGTTTCAAATGAAGTATGATAAAGTGTTGACCACAATCGCAACGGTGGGGAAAAGAGAAGGGAATAGGGGCCAGAAACTTCTGATACTTCCGCAATGATTCTTGAGGGTTGTTTTTGTGATTTACCATCATCTTGCCTTCATCTTGCAATGGTCCTGTGACTGAAAGTCCTCCAAGAAATCATCAAGAGCTGCTCTGGTCTTGATAACTCACGACTCTGGGTTGTTTGAATGAGTCAATCTATCATATATATATATATATATATATATATATATATATATATATATATATATATATATATAGGCTATGCCCGGCCACACGTTGCTGTGGCGAAGTCTGGTGGTATGGGAAATAAAGTATTGAGGAATTGATGGTAGTTAAGGTAAAGGGTAAAGGTTTTCTCCTGACATTAAGTCCAGTTGTGTCCGACTGCACACTGAAGTGGATTATATGGCAGTGTGGAGTCAAGATAATCCAGTTCAAAGCAGATAATATAAGATTATAAATGGGTTATATAGCTGTGTGGAAGGGCCTTGAGTCTGCACTGCCATATAATCCAGTATTTTATAGGCAGTGGGGAATAGGCCTAAGTGAGGCCTAACTCTGCCTATCCCCTGGGCTGAGTGGGTTGCTAGGAGACCAAGTGGGCGGAGCTTAGCCTTGTAACTGGCAGCAATTGGATAAAAACAATTATTCCTCTCCCTCTAATTAGGACTTTATTTTTCTTTTTGTTGTATGAACATAGAGGCATGGATGAGGGGTTGTGCTGCCAAGTTTAGTATTTCTGGGATGTGTAGTTTTGTTGTTTTGTCCTAGGCCGAAATTTCATTACCCTTTTATATATATAGATACATTTATTTATTTAGTGGGGAAGGAGTTGCAAAGCTCATTCATATGCAAAGCTCATTTACCATATGCAGTTGAAAGCCACACCGAAATACCACATCTCACGTAGTCGCCATTCAAATCTAGGCACTTACCATAGCGATGAATGAGCTTTGCAACTCCTTCCCCAATAAATTCTGCCGCTTGCTTCCTCAACTACTTGTTTCCAGCAATGGGGGCGTGGCTGGCAACGCAGTGTTTTGGCGATGCTGCGCAGCTGCAGGAAGGGGTGTCTGGCTCGTTGAGGAAGCAAGTGGCAGAATTTAGTGGGGAAGGAGTTGCAAAGCTCATTCATCGCTGTGGTAAGTGCCTAGATTTGAATTGCGACTACGTGAGAAGTGGTATTTGGGTGTTGCTTTCAACTGCATATAGTAAATGTTTTGTCCTATACTTTGTTCATTTTTCATTCCAAAACGTAACCTACTTTCTGGATAACCCTCGTATGTTGTTTGTCTGACAGCATTGAATGTTTTCCATATATATGCTCATTGTAGTCCGCCCTGAGTCCCCTTCGGGGTTAGAAGTTGGGCGTAATATAAATACTGTAAATAAATAAATAAATAAATAAATAAATTTAAAGTGGCTTGTACGTCTTCTTCTGAATGCGCACTGACTACGTTATCATTGGCATATTGAAGACTGTGACCATAAAGAAGCCCAACCTCCCCACCACCACCACCACCACCACTCCACATTGCTGCATATCCTTCTTTTAAATTAGTGGGACATGGAGGATTATCCTTGTATCAACTCTCAATTCTTAGACAGGTACACACAGAGAGATATTTGCTAGTTATCTCGTGGCATTCAAATAAAGCACCGTAGCCAAGCTTCCAAACTTCCAATGTGAGAAAATAGATCCAGTCTCTTGCCTGGTCTAGTTTTGGCAGCTTCTCTATTTTGCTTTTATTTAAAGCCACTCACTTAGCACTTGTAGTAAACTAAGTGGGGGGGAAAGGTTATCCAAATATATCAGCTAATTTTATAAAGTATCCGTACATTCGTGCATTCAGAAATGTGTCAGGATAAATGCGTGCCTGATTTTTCTACTCATTTTGCAAAATGCACTGATAATTTTCTGAGTCATCCTGTGACAGAAGGATAGATTCCTACTCTCATTTTCTCTTCAGTGAAACAGCACCTGGCCTATAGTCTGTCTCATACAGGGAATGAATCAACTGAAATGATGATACAGGAAACCTATTCAGTTCATGGTTGTGCAAATAAATGAGTAAATGAACTGTATTTTCGGATGATGCATGCAGATCCCAGCAGGGTGGCCTTTTGCAGTTGACAGATCATGATTTTGTCAATGTCTATGGTTTCCAAATGCCGGCTGAGATCTTTTGCCACGGCACCCAATGTGCCCATCACCACCGGGACCACCTGCACTGGTTTCTGCCAGAGTCTTTGAAGTTCAATCTTGAGGTCCTGAGAGCGGCTGAGTTTTTCCTGTTGTTTTTTGTCAATGCAACTGTAACCTGGGATGGCGACATCAATGATCCAAACCTTTTTCTTTTCCACAACTGTGATGTCTGGTGTGTTGTGTTCCAGAACTTTGTCAGTCTGGATTCGGAAGTCCCACAGTATCTTTGCATGTTCATTTTCCAATACTTTTGCAGGTTTGTGATCCCACCAGTTCTTTGCTGCTGGGAGGTGGTACTTGAGGCATAAGTTCCAATAGATCATTTGGGCCACATAGTTGTGCCTCTGTTTGTAGTCTGTCTGTGCAATTTTCTTACAGCAGCTGAAGATATGATCAATGGTTTCGTCGGTTTCTGGAACACAACACACCAGACATCATAGTAGTGGAAAAGAAAAAGGTTTGGATCATTGATGTCGCCATCCCAGGTGACAGTCGCATTGACGAAAAACAACAGGAAAAACTCAGCAGCTATCAGGACCTCAAGATTGAACTGCAAAGACTCTGGGAGAAATCAGTGCAGGTGGTCCCGGTGGTGATGGGCACACTGGGTGCCGTGCCAAAAGATCTCAGCCGGCATTTGGAAACAATAGACATTGACAAAATTACGATCTGCCAGCTGCAAAAGGCCACCCTGCTGGGATCTGCGCGCATCATCTGAAAATACATCACACAGTCCTAGACACTTGGGAAGTGTTTGATTTGTGATTTTGTGATATGAAATCCAGCATATCTATCTTGTTTGCTGTGTCATACAATGTTGTGTCAATAATAATAATAATAATAATAATAATAATAATAATAATAATAATAACTTTATTTTTATATCCCGCCTCCATCTCCCCGCAGGGACACGGGGCGAGGGCCAAATATCCACAATAAACAAAATAAAATACAGTTACAATAAACCAAACATGATAAACATATTGCATTATATGGATTAAACCAGCATTTAGTGATGGTGTGTCTGTTTTTATGTCTAACAGCGGGAGCTCACCCCGCTCTTCTGATTCTAACCGCCGACCTGGCCGTGCCAGTTCTTTGTCCATATTGTTATTTTGTTTCTGCCAAAAGCAAATTTCCGAGGCAAGTTACAGCAAAGTGAGGATAGCTATTTCTTCTGAATTATCCCCGAGTTCTTTCTGTGGTTTATTTTTTTCCAGGTTAGGTCAGACAAGAAGTTAGTATTTCAAAGGGAACGATAACCACGAGCACTGATTAGAAAATAACTGTTTTGCAGGAGCTGGCATTTGTGACCTGCCTTCCCACTCGGTACTTAATAATTAAAATAATTGCAATGATGTCACTGGAGATCAATGCTGCCATTATGACTCGCGAAATGCCTGCCTTTGTGAGACGCAAGGAGGATACGCACAGAGCACAGAGTAACAAGGGGACAAAAATAGAGTAGAACATCAATTTAACTTACAAAGATATTTTAAATGGAAAGATGCCAAAGGCCACAAGTCTATGAGGGCACAGGATAACATCACTCTATCCTTGGTTGTGGGAAACTGTATATTTTCAGAAGTTCTTGATCTACAAATATGTTCCCACAACATACTAGTGACTGCTTTTTCTCACTCGTTTCTAAGTTGCTCATTTTGTTGCTCGGTTGTCTCACAGGCTCACAGAAATTGTGATGGGTTTGCTTCTGGAGGGCTTGTTGGAGTTGGAGACCCAAACATCTGGAGGGCTTGTTGGAGTTAGAGACCCAAAGATCTGGAGGGCTTGTTGGAGTTGGAGACCCAAACATATGGAGGGCTTATTGGAGTTGGAGACCCAAAAATCTGGAGGGCTTGTTGGAGTTGGAGACCCAAACATATGGAGGACTTGTTGGAGTTGGAGACCCAAACATATGGAGGGCTTGTTGGAGTTGGAGACCCAAACATCTGAATGGCTTGTTGGAGTTGGAGACCCAAACATCTGAATGGCTTGTTGGAGTTGGAGACCCAAACATCAGAAGGGCTTGTTGGAGTTACAGACCCAAACATATGGAGGGCTTGTTGGAGTTGGAGACCCAAACATCTGGAGGGCTTGTTGGAGTTGGAGACCCAAAGATCTGGAGGGCTTGTTGGAGTTGGAGATCCAAACATCTGAATGGCTTGTTGGAGTTAGAGACCCAAAGATCTGGAGGGCTTGTTGGAGTTGGAGACCCAAACATATGGAGGGCTTATTGGAGTTGGAGACCCAAAAATCTGGAGGGCTTGTTGGAGTTGGAGACCCAAACATATGGAGGACTTGTTGGAGTTGGAGACCCAAACATATGGAGGGCTTGTTGGAGTTGGAGACCCAAACATCTGAATGGCTTGTTGGAGTTGGAGACCCAAACATCTGAATGGCTTGTTGGAGTTGGAGACCCAAACATCAGAAGGGCTTGTTGGAGTTACAGACCCAAACATATGGAGGGCTTGTTGGAGTTGGAGACCCAAACATCTGGAGGGCTTGTTGGAGTTGGAGACCCAAAGATCTGGAGGGCCTGTTGGAGTTGGAGACCCAAACATCTGAAGGGCTTGTTGGAGTTGGAGACTCAAACATATGGAGGGCTTATTGGAGTTGGAGACCCAAACATCTGAAGGGCTTGTTGGAGTTGGAGACCCAAACATCTGGAGGGCTGTTGGAGCTGGAGACCCAAACATCTGGAGGGCTTGTTGGAGTTGGAGACCCAAACATCTGGAGGGCTGTTGGAGCTGGAGACCCAAACATCTGGAGGGCTTGTTGGAGTTGGAGACTCAAACATCTGGAGGGCTTGTTGGAGTTGGAGACCCAAACATCTGGAGGGCTGTTGGAGCTGGAGACCCAAACATCTGGAGGGCTTGTTGGAGTTGGAGACCCAAACATCTGGAGGGCTGTTGGAGCTGGAGACCCAAACATCTGGAGGGCTTGTTGGAGTTGGAGACCCAAACATCTGGAGGGCTTGTTGGAGTTGGAGACTCAAACATCTGGAGGGCTTGTTGGAGATGGAGACTCAAACATCTGAAGGGCTTGTTGGCGTTGGAGACCCAAACATCTGGAGGGCTTGTTGGAGTTGGAGACTCAAACATCTGGAGGGCTTGTTGGAGATGGAGACTCAAACATCTGAAGGGCTTGTTGGCGTTGGAGACCCAAACATCTGGAGGGCTTGTTGGAGTTTATTAGCAACATTTATATCCCGCCCTTCTCACCCCGAAGGGGACTCAGGGCGGTTTACAAGTATATATACATTCAGTATATTATATTATACAACTATATTGCAATATTATTAGTAATATTGCATTTAATATAAATATACAATTGTAATAATGAATTATAATTATTATTACATTATATTACATCATAATATTATTATTATTAATATTACATGTACATACAATATATTATAATATTAGTATAGTATAATATTATTATATATTATTATATTGTTAAATTGATACAGGAGACATGGTGGAAAGATGTCATCCTGGCCCTGCCTTCTTCATTCTGGTCCGGAATGGCAGTTAGACCTTTTGAGGGGGGGGGGGGGGGGTGCTCCCATCTGATGGTAAAGGAGACATTAGCATTGAATAGCTTCATCTCCTGGCTCCTTCCTGCCTGGGGACATCCTTTGTTCAGAGTTGTTAGCTGCCTCTGGTTCCCATCTCTGGAACTCCTCTGTTTTCATTGGAACCAGGGGCAGATAACGACTCTGAACAAAGGATAATAATAATAATAATAATAATAATAATAATAATAATAATAATAATAATAATAATAACTTTATTTTTATACCCCGCCCCATCTCCCCAAAGTGACTCGGGGCGGCTTACATGGGGCCTGGCCCGATAAAACAAACAAATAACAGTAACAAAGCAATAAAACAATCATCCCAGTAAAAAAACATCACCATCAATAAAAACAATCATTAAAATCAACAAGCAGGATACAGTGTTAAAAACAGGAGACTAATTCGTAGATCCCAGGCAAAGTGCAGAGTGTTACGAAATGGGAAAGGAAATTTCACAGTTGAATGGACAATAAAGTGCGGTATAAAATGGCAAGACAACAACAATGGGACTATTATGGAATGGACAGATAGATCAATCCAGCAACAACTAATCATCGAAGGCCTTTTGGATGCCCCCAGGCAGGATGAAGCCAGGAGTTGAAGCTATTCAATGCTAATCAAGGTGATTAACTACAACATTAACACTGGCCTCCAACTGACAAAGAGTTCTTCTCTCACCTTGGACTTTCCACAGATATATATAAACCTTCCTTGCTTAGTTTCTCTAATAAACCTCACAACCTCTGAGGATGCCTGTCATAGATGTGGGCAAAACGTCAGGAGAGAATACTTCTAGAACATGGCCATACAGCCCGGAAAACATACAACAACCCTGTGATCCTGGCCATGAAAGCCTTCGACAACACAAAACCCATATTTTGTCTTCCAAACTTTGAATGGTTTGGACTTTCATCCTCCATGGACCACATGTGCACCCAATGTGTTTCATGTTTCCTTTTCCCATCATTTCAGACATTCAGCAAGACTAATGGTTTGAGTCACGGAGAATGAGCCAGTCCGTTTTTGACTAGAGCAGGGGTCCCCAAACTAAGGCCCGGGGGCCAGATGCAGCCCATTGAAGCCATTTATCCGGCCCCCACGGCACAAGGGCAAAAGGGGGTTGGGCTAAATGACCCAAGGGGTCTCTTCTTCTCTTCCAACCTTCATTATTATTATTATTATTATTATTATTATTATTATTATTATTATTATTATTATTATTTTATTATTATTAACATTGAGGCTGGGTGGCCATCTGTCAGGGGTGCTTTGCTTGTGCTTTTGGTGCACAAAGGCAGAAAGGGATTGGACTCAATGACCCAAGGGGTCTCTTCCAACCCTCTTTATTATTATTATTATTATTTTTATTATTATTATTATTATTTCATTATGTCACAGCAAACAAGATAGATATGCTGGATTTCATATCACAAAATCACAAGTCGAACACTTCCCAAGTGTCTAGGACGGTGTGATGTATTTTTGGATGATGCGTGCAGATCCCAGTAGGGTGGCCTTTTGCAGTTGGCAGATCGTGATTTATTATTATTATTATTATTATTATTATTATTATTATTATTATTATTATTATTAACATTGAGGCTGGATGGCCATCTGTCAGGGGTGCTTTGCTTGTGCTTTCGGTGCACAAAGGAAGAAAGGGATTGGACTCAATGACCCAAGGGGTCTCTTCCAACCCTCTTTATTATTATTATTATTATTATTATTATTATTATTATTATTATTATTATTATTATTAACATTGAGGCTGGATGGCCATCTGTCAGGGGTGCTTTGCTTGTGCTTTCGGTGCACAAAGGAAGAAAGGGATTGGACTCAATGACCCAAGGGGTCTCTTCCAACCCTCTTTTTTATTATTATTATTATTATTATTATTATTATTATTATTATTATTATTATTATTTCATTATGTCACAGCAAACAAGATAGATATGCTGGATTTCATATCACAAAATCACAAGTCGAACACTTCCCAAGTGTCTAGGACGGTGTGATGTATTTTTGGATGATGCGTGCAGATCCCAGTAGGGTGACCTTTTGCAGTTGGCAGATCGTGATTTTTTATTATTATTATTATTATTATTATTATTATCATTATTATTAACATTGAGGCTGGGTGGCCATCTGTCAGGGGTGCTTTGCTTGTGCTTTTGGTGCACAAAGGCAGAAAGGGATTGGACTCAATGACCCAAGGGGTCTCTTCCAACCCTCTTTATTATTATTATTATTATTATTATTATTATTATTATTATTATTTCATTATGTCACAGCAAACAAGATAGATATGCTGGATTTCATATCACAAAATCACAAGTCGAACACTTCCCAAGTGTCTAGGATGGTGTGATGTATTTTTGGATGATGTGTGCAGATCCCAGTAGGGTGGCCTTTTGCAGTTGGCAGATCGTGATTTATTATTATTATTATTATTATTATTATTATTATTATTATTATTATTATCATTATTATTAACATTGAGGCTGGGTGGCCATCTGTCAGGGGTGCTTTGCTTGTGCTTTCGGTGCACAAAGGAAGAAGAGGATTGGACTCAATAGCCCAAAGGGTCTCTTCCAACCCTCTTTTTATTGTTGTTGTTGTTGTTGTCGTCATTATTATTGCTCAGTGGCCAACTATAGTCCGGCCCTTCAACGGTCCGAAGGATCGTGAACTGGCCCCCTGTTTAAAAAGTTTGGGGACCCCTGGACTAGAGCAATGTCTTCGTGCTGTTGCTCATCTCTCCCTCCTTCCCAGCTTCGAGGAATAAAATTGCTCTGTTGATGGAGTCATCGCTTCCTACAAAACCAATTAATAACAAGCACCATAAAAATGGTACTTTCGCCTAGAAATGCTGACGAGGCCTCGCAGAGGGCAAAAGGGAACGCGAAGGTTCAGGCTTAATTAATTTACTTTTGGAATGCCAGGCATTCTTGGGCTGTGTAAGGTTTCCTATAAATGCATCGGGATCATAGTGAGTGTCATTACCGAGTGTTGCGTATTCTACTTCGGGATCAACAGAGGAGCAAAGTCAGTTCCAAAAGGGCCTCTCCAAAGACGCAAGAGAGAGACGGATTGATGTAACCCATGTGGCTGTGAGCCCACGGGGCTGGTTAGAAATCCAGAAGGGATTAAGTGTTCTGCCATCTCAGGGAGTCCCAATGCAGATCATGTGGTCACACAGTGCAGACAAACTGAAAGGCTGCTTAAATAAGAGAAATACTCCATTTCGTTTTATTTGTATTTGATTCAAAGGTAAGCACAAGTCTGGGCCAGGCTGTGGAGCAGATGGTTAGTAGCCATCTGCAATAAATCACCACTGACCAAGAGATCATGTGTTCGAACCAGCCCGGGTCAGGATGAGTGCCCAACCAATAATAAAATAGTCTAGCTCATTGTTGACCTAAGCAACCCGAAAGATAGTTGCATCTATCAAGTAGGGGCCAGGCTGTGGCACAGGCTGGTTTGCAGCCAGCCAGCTGCAATAAATCACTCTGACCAAGAGATCATGAGTTCGAACCAGCCCAGGTCGGATTGAGTGCCCAACCAATAATAAAATAGTCTAGCTCATTGTTGACCTAAGCAACCCGAAAGAGAGTTGCATCTATCAAGTAGGGGCCAGGCTGTGGCGCAGGCTGGTTAGCAGCCAGCCAGCTGCAATAAATCACTCTGACCAAGAGATCATGAGTTCGAACCAGCCCAGGTCGGATTGAGTGCCCAACCAATAATAAAATAGTCTAGCTCATTGTTGACCTAAGCAACCCGAAAGATAGTTGCATCTATCAAGTAGGGGCCAGGCTGTGGCACAGGCTGGTTTGCAGCCAGCCAGCTGCAATAAATCACTCTGACCAAGAGATCATGAGTTCGAACCAGCCCAGGTCGGATTGAGTGCCCAACCAATAATAAAATAGTCTAGCTCATTGTTGACCTAAGCAACCCGAAAGATAGTTGCATCTATCAAGTAGGGGTCAGGCTGTGACGCAGGCTGGTTAGCAGCCAGCCAGCTGCAATAAATCACTCTGACCAAGAGGTCATGAGTTCGAGGCCAACGCGTGTCGGGGTGAGCACCTGACAATTAAAAATAAAATATAGCCCCTGCTCGTTGCTGACTTAAGCAACCCAAAAGATAATTGCATCTATCAAGTAGGAAATTTAGGTACCATATGGGGAGGCTAATTTACGACAACCATAAAAATCATCCAGCCGCCGTTGGAATGAGGAAGTTGCCGTCGCAGTGGATGATGAAGCAGCTTCGTCCCCTGTGGCCGGAATCAAGCATACCCTCAGGAAGCTGGAAGCTGGAGAAGGTTTAAATTGCCTCTGCGTCTGTCTCTGTCTCTGTTCTATGTTTATATGGCATTGAATGTTTGCCTTATATGTATACAATGTGATCCGCCCTGAGTCCCCTTCAGGGTGAGAAGGGTGGAATATAAATACTGTAAATAAAATAAAGTAAATAAATAAATAAATGTAGGTACCGCTTATGCAGGGAGGCTAATTTAACTAATTAACAACACCATAAAAATAATTCAGCAATGTGCAGAAGAGTGAGGAAGTACTCCATCAAGGATTCGGTGTCACAAGTGGATGATGAAGCAGCAGCTTCCCCTGGGGCTGGAATCGAGCATACCCCCATGAAGCCGGAAGCTGGAAAATATTAAATTGCCTCCGTATCTTTGTCTCTGTTTCTCTCTGTATGTCATACGTCTAATGGCATTGAATGTTTACTATGTATATGTACATTGTGATCCGCCATATAAATACTGTAAATAAATAAATAAACAAATAAATATCAGAATGCAAAGGCTAACTTCGAGGCTAACTGAGAGAGTGAAGCTTTTGTAGGTCAAAGTCTACTTCCTAAGATGCATGGAATAAAGTACCTAAGAAAAGATCTTTATAGGCAGGGTATTCACAGAAACAATCTTTGTATAAAAGGCTATTTCTAGGCACTTCACTCCATGCATTTGAGTAAGTAGACATCGCAACCCAGCTTTTATTTTGCTTTTCTTGAGAAGTTGAAACTTCTTGACTCCAACATGGATGTCGGATCAGAACACCGCTCTGTCTTTGCATTTTCAACGGCCTTTCGATTGTCTCCTCGATGGGCTTCCTCCTCTGTGCATTTTTATTTCTGATGCACAGAGGTGAGGGTTGTGGCAGCCGCTGTTTCCATACCGAGAGATAAAAGATCTTTTCACCCTCCTACGGTGCAGCGTCCTGTTTGTGACACGTCTGGGACTCAGCACGCAGCGGTCGCCCCGCTGTTTGCTTTTGAAGGAACCCAACCCGGAGGATTGCATACTTCGCCAAGGGCTCACACGGCCTGCTGAGCCACGGAATACGGACATGGCTGAAGCTTGCCGATTTGTATTCTCCCTTTCTTTGTCGCCACATGGCCATTTGGTAGGGCCTCGGAGGCACTCACCTCTCCCCATTCAAACCAGGGAAGCTACACAAATGGAGACAAGTGAAACAGACACAGACAGGCGTCTTAGCTGGAGAAATTTCTGAGGATGGGATGTTGTCGGGTTCTCTTCTCCCAGTTGTGCTATGGGTCCGTCTTCCACCAGAAAAAGCACCAAGACACACGCTGGTAGATTCCAACAGGTTTTATTGTACAGAATACCAGAACCTTCTCTTTGGCCCATTTATATAGGGCAGGGGTCCCCAGACTAAGGCCCGGGGGCTGGATGCGGCCCTCCGAGGTCATTTACCTGGCCCCCACCCTCAGTTTTATAATATAATATATTGTATATACATATAATATTGATAATAATATTATAATGTAATACAATATAGCACTAATAATAATACCATATAATACTGTATTCTATATTACATATAATATTACTAATAATATTACAGTATAGTGGTATAGTTCAATATAGTAATATATAATGCTAATATTGTGCTATGCTAATAATATAATATATTGTATGTACATATAATTTGTAAGCCGCTCTGAGTCCCCTTTGGGGTGAGAAGGGTGCTTGGATAATCCAGAAACTTGGATAAGCGAGGCTTGGATAAGTGAGACTCTACTGTATATATACACAGTTAGCGAAATAAGTCAGTATGAAGATAATCCTTAATATGAAGTCTTTTGCAAGTCAAGACAAGTTCAGCAATGTCTTTTTTATAAGCCACCATTGAAACTCGATAGTTTCACCCAATAGTCAAGGATAGTTCTTAAATCAGAGCCAAGAACCGAACTCTGCAAACTGCAACTGTAATCCACTTGGAGAGTCCCGTCTCCGAACAAGGAAAGCAAAGTAAACAAGGCAAAATTAGTCTCGACTCAGGAACAAGGATGGCAGGGTAACAAGGCAAAGTCAGTCTCGACTCAGGAACAAGGAAAGCAAGGCGACAAGGCGAGGTCTACTCTGGAGTCACAAGGAACTGGGAACCCGGCACGGTTTCCAGACAGGAGACAAGGCTGGGAGCTGGATACTGGAACCTCTTCTGAGGAAAGGCAAAGTTGACACAGCAATGAGAACACAAAGAGGAACACCTTTAAGGAAATCCCAAGATTAAGGGAGTGCAGGACCTACAAAACTTCTCATGAGAAAGTTAGTCATTATCGAGCCTGAAAGCTAACCTCTTGCTTCTTCAAACCCCCTCCTTTTTGCTCCTATCTCTCGTAAAACACTCCCTCTGATTAAAAGGCCCCTCTTCGCCCAAAACAACACCATCTGGTGTAGGCAAGATTGACGAGGCATCGGAATGCTCCCCGATTAGTGGATCCTTTGGTGTTATAACATCAGGCAGCTGCAAGGCCAAGGGGCTGAGGTCACCTTTCCAGATCTTCAGCATCTCATTGAAGATCCAGAAGAACATGGCCATCTTTCTTCTCCCAGATAATACTGAATACCCTTCTTCATCATCCAAGGGTTGACAGAGGTGACCAGGAGGCACCTAGAAGGCCTTTGCAATTGGGAGAAGAGAGCTGAGGTCACCTTTCTAGATCTTCAACATCTCATTGAAGATCCAGAAGGACATGGCCATCTTTGTTCTCCCAGATAATGCTAAATACCCATCTACATCATTCTGAGGGTTGATGGTGGTGACCAGGAGGCACCTAGAAGGCTTTCGCAATTGGGAGAAGAGAGCTGAGGTCACATTTCCAGGTCTTCAGCATCTCATTGAAGATCCAGAAGGACATAGCCATGTTTCTTCTCCCAGATAATGCCCTTCTACATCATAGTTCTGAGGGTTGATGGAGGTGACCAGGAGGCATTATTCTTTATGAATATAATGTAGGCGAGCTGAGGTCATGTGTTTGAGACATATCTGTCATTAATACATGCATTTTTGCACCTGTATTTCACTAAACAACGTATTTGTATTTCTAGCCTTCTTCAAGGCAGAATTTTTTGTTTGCTGTTCTTGAACTGAGAAATAAATAGCTAAACTTGGAGAAGCATAGGCTGTATTTTCTCTCTGCGTATGAGCCCAGTAATTCACTTTAAAATATGGAGCCATCTTTCTATGTGAGGGCATGAAAATGGATACTTTGAATCGCATCGGGGGCCACTTCATCCTTCACATGGGTTTACAATAAGAACTAATCTCATTTCCGAGGCAGATTTAGCAAATGACTGTCATTTTTAAGGAAGATTAATGGGGCAAGAAGGGATCATACTGCTGTTGAGTTGTTAAAAGTCACAGCCAATGTTCTGACAGGCTCGAAATATGTCGGAGGCCAGAGCCTTTGAAGGAAGAGCAGGAGGAATCCTTGACAGTCTAATCCATAAAAATAGAGGCGGACCTTCTCTCCAGGTTAGGTTAGCTCTGGGCTTTGACTGCTTTGCGGTTTCCAACAAATTTCCGGGGAGGGTTCAATCGCTGGCTCCCAAAGTACACCAGATCTTTTTAAATGAGCCAGGGATTAAAAAGTCTAATTTTCTCTCATTCAGAAGAGGCTAAGAGATCAAGGAGAGGTTATGAATTTTGATAGAAGGGCCACTCTTTGCAACTCCGTGGAGCAATTTAGCAGAAAGAGAGAAGAGAAGACAGAACTCAGTCTGCATGTGCTTTGGAAGCTTCGGGCGCCTTGGAGGTTTAGAATGAACTTGGAAACCTCAGATGTCATCCGCTGCTAACGGGAGAAGGCTTTCATCCACATGGCTTTCTTTTGCTCAACTGAATGGGCCTCCATTCAGAAATCTTGATAATGCTACAGGCATCGATCCTTAATTTTGTTTAGTTTTACATCTGCAGTGAATTGTGTGTTGCTTTATTGATTGATGGTGAAAGAAGTGAATTGAGAATACAGCTATAATGTATTAAAAATCCACAAAGTTAAAAACGTGGCATTGTGCTAAATTTCCTTTGACCAGTTATTGGAAAATAACTGTAGCCAGTCTCTGGACACATTGCTGTTTTTAAATTGCTTAGATTTTAGCTTGTTTTTGTAAGCCACTCCAAGACCTGGGGGAGTGTTTTTAAGATGTTTTTAAAGATGTTTTTAAATTGTTAGATTTTAGCCTGTTCTTGTAAGCCGCCCCAAGCCCTAGGGGAGTGGCGGCATATAAGTTTGAATAATAAATAAATAAATAAATAAAATATCCGAATCTCCCCTTTTGCAAACCACTAGCCAAGGAAAAAGCACGACTTTGTTAGAAGTCAACCTTCTGAGCAAGTGATATTCATAAAAATTTATGCCATGGCACACAGGGCACTCAGCTTTTAGACTGAAAAACCGTGTCTTCAAACTGCCAAGGACAAAGGCATGTCACGACAAAAATATATCGGGTTAGCAGAATGCCTCTGGGGTCATTGTAAGATGTGTATGTGACAGGGCTCAGGCTGCATTGTAGTCAGTGGTCTTGTGATGCCTCATGGGCCTTGTAGTCCTGTTCCTAGTGCTATCGTGGCAGATGAAGATGAAAACATGGGGTTTTCGCCGGTTCAACAAGAACCGGAGTCCTTTCACCTGCCGGATGTTGATGTTTGTCCTCAAGAATTCAGTAAAACAGACCTTGGGCATTCCTCGCCTCCGTTTCCCAGGAGGGAATCTTACTCTAGAGACAGAGGAGTCAGAGAAGCAAATTGCAGGAGTTTACGGATTGCTGCCAAACAACAGGCTGATTAGGCCTGCTTCCCTTGGGAAATTCTAAGGAGTCTTGCATCTGGACAGAGTTGGGTTTCGCTTCTCGTTCTCTAGGGAAAGAGATTGTTGGCGGGAAAACGGGACCCAATATAGGTGTTTGACGCGGGAGATTCTTTGCGGAGTCAACAGAGCTGCTTCAGGAGTGAGATCGTGTGTGGACTTCGTAACCCCAGTTCCTTGCTTCCCGGATCAAGAATTCAAGTACTGCCTTGCTTTGCTGTTATCCACGGACCTTGTTCCAAGATTCACTGTTTGCCTTGTTTCTAGTCACGGACCTTGTCAAAGAACCAAGTCTATTTCCAGCCTTGTTGTCAAGCTTCCTTGGACTTCCACGACTCTGACATTTCCCCACACTATTGCTTGGCAATAGTGTGTGTTTCGGTATTGGATAAAGAACTTTGAACTCTAATATCATTTATTGGACAATACATTTTTGGACTATATTTGACCTCATTTGAAAGGTCTGCTTCTGAACTATATTCTTCACTTGATTTTATTGCTTTTATATATTTCCTTAATAAAGATATTAGATAGAGATTGGCCTCCGTATATGGTTCTTGGTGCCCAGCTGCCAGGGGTCTGACAGGTCTGTGGTTTGTTCTTCTCCATACTCGCATGCCACAGACTCCACTTTGTAGCCCCATTTCTTAAGGTTTGTTCTGCATCTCGTGGTGCCAGAGCACAGTCTGTTCAGTGCCTTCCAACTTGCCCAGTCTTTTGTGAGCCCAGGAAGGAGTTTCTCATCCGATTGAGCTTCCCAGTTTTAGCCTGCCACTTTTGGACTCTCGCTTGCTGGGGTATTCCTGCAAGCATCTTTGTAGATCTTAGGAATCTGTTTCTTAAGTTGTTGGGATGCTGGATGATATCTGAACAGAGGATGGGCTGGAGATGTCAATGGCTTGGTCCTTTCATTGCTGGCTGCTACTTCTCAGCAGATATCAGGTGATGCAATAGCGGCTAAACAGTATAATTTCTCCAGTGGTGTTGGGCGTAGACATCCTGTGATAATGTGGCATGTCTCATTGAGAGCCATATCCACTGTTTTAGCATGGTGGGATGTATTCCATACTGGGTATGTGTACACTGCAGCAGAATAGCAAAGTACAAGGGCAAATGGGGCCGGGCTGTGGTGCAGGCTGGTTAACAGCCAGCTGCAATAAATCACTCTGACCAAGAGGTCATGAGTTCGAGGCCAGCCCATGTCGGAGTGAGCACCCGACAATAAAAATAAAAAATAGCCCTGCTCGTTGTTGACCTAAGCAACCCGAAAGATAGTTGCATCTATCAAGTAGGAAATTTAGGTACCACTTATATGTGGGGAGGCTAATTTACAATACCATAAAAATCATCCAGCCGCCGTTGGAATGAGGAAGTGCTGTCGCAGTGGATGATGAAGCAGCTGCTCCACCTGTGGCCGGAATCAAGCATACCCTCAGGAAGCTGGAGAAGGTTTAAACTGCCTCTGTGTCTGTCTCTGTCTCTGTTCTATGTTCTATGGCATTGAATGTTTGCCTTATATGTGTACAATATGATCCGCCCTGAGTCCCCTTCGGGGTAAGAAGGGCGGAATATAAATACTGTAAATAAATATATAATAAATAAATAAATGTCTTCACTGTGTCTGGTTGTGATCCCTAAGTTGTGCCAGTCAGCTTTCATATGATGTTATTTCTAGCACCCATTTTTTTGCTTGATAGTCAGGCAGTGCTTCTTGTAAATCAGAATACAGTCCAGAGTCTCTCCTAAGTATTTTGGTGTGCTGCAATGCTCCAGTGGGATTTTTTCCTAGATCATCCTCAAAGCTCGATATGCTTATCTGTTCTTAAGATGAAAAGCACATGTCTGCATTTTACCTTACCTAACCTTTCCCTTTACCTTTTAGGGGCTGTGTGATGTGAAAATTTCTACCTAGAAACATACTTTTTCAATGTTGTGTGCTTTTTTAAAAAAAAAAATAATGTTTTTATGCAACTCACAGAAATGCATATTTTAGGCAGAACCATTTTTTTCTGTGCAGGAAATGATATATCTACATACTAAACATATCATTTCTTGTGCATGATATTTTGAATATTATCTCCACCCCTAGTTGTAGCCCCCATTGTGCTCTTGAAAATATGCAGAGAAAACCCCACACATATTTGGACTGCGGCCAACCCCACTTTTCCAGCATTGATGGCATTTTCCGTGTCTTTTATGAAAACCCATCGGACCCAAATATTAGTTATTTATTTATTTACAGCATTTATGTTCCGCCCTTCTCACCCCGAAGAGGACTCAGGGCGGATCACATTACACATATAGGCAAACATTCAATGCCTTTTAACATAGAACAAAGACAAGACAAACATAGGCTCTGAGTGGGCCTCGAACTCATGACCTCCTGGTCAGAGTGATTCATTGCAGCTGGTTGCAACTGGCTGCTCTCCAGCTTGAGCCACAGCCCGGGCTCCTTTGCAACCTCTTTCTTTAAGATTGCCATTCCTTTCTGATATTATATGTTTCACGGAGATGGAGATGTCCTTCATTCGGAGACCTTTCGGGGCTTGAGAGGAGTATGTCCATATGGACTTTGGATGTTGGCATGTTTTGCTAAGATCATCGGATGCCAGCAGTAGGACACAATCCTTCTGCCAGAGTCCTGTTCCAAGGGATTTCTTCCAAAACATGACAGTTTAGGACGAAAAGAGCCCTTAATAGTGTTGGTGTGCACTCATTCGGTCCCTCCATCAATCATTCAGGAGACTTACTGGGAACAAACGCAAGGGAAGTTGACATGGCAGCCCTTGAAAATCTGCTCTTAGAAGAAGCGTAATTTGGAAACACTTCAGTGAGAACAAGCCGAACTGTCTTCTGCTGGGAGTTGGCAAAATTGTATAAAGGATTCTTGATAATCTCAATCAATTTGCTCAGGATCTGTGTTTGGAAGCTGTCCTAGATGTCTTCATTGGATGAGATACATGTTACCAAAAAATAAACTACCTGAAAGTGCATCTACACTGAAGGATTACGGTTGTTTGACATCACTTACCAATGTTCAATGCTATGGAATCATAGGAATTATAGTTTTACAAGGTCTTTGTCCTTCTCTACCAAAGAATGCTGGTGCCACTATTTATTTATTTACTACATTTATATCCCGTTCTTCTCACCCCGAAGGGGACTCAGAGCGGCTTACAAATCAAATGTACATACAATATATTATTAGCATGGCACAATAAAACCATTAAATTCCTATATTGTACTATCTATATCAGGGGTCCCCAAACTTTTAAAGCAGAGGGCCGGTCCACAATCTTTCAGACTGTGGAGGGGCCGAATTATCATTTGGAAAAAAAATTGAACAAATTCCTGTGCACACTCCACATGTCTTATTTGTAGTGCAAAACAACAACAACAATGAAAGAACAATACTATATTTAAAAATAAAAACAACTGTAACCAACATAAACCTATCAGGATTTCAATGGAAAGTGTGGGCCTGCTTCTGGCCAATGAGATAGTCAAGTTAATTAGGATTGTTGTTGTTGTGTGCCTTCAAGTCATTTCAGACTTTGGATGAGCCTAAGTCTAAAATTATTTATTTATTCATCTACTACATTTATTTATTACATTTATATCCCACCCTTCTCACCCCGAAGGGGACTCAGAGCAGCTGTATGTACACACAATATATTATATTATTAGCATTGCACAATATTAGCATTATATATTACTATATTGAACTATACTACTATACTGTAATATTATATGTAATAACATATAATTAATATTATTATATGGCATTATTATTTGTATTATATTGTATAACATAATATTATCAGTATTATATGTAAATACAATGTATTATATTATTTAAAATGATATAAAAAGATTATATTATAAAACTGAGGGTGGGGGCCAGGTAAACGACCTTGGAAGGCCGCATCCAGCCCACAGGCCTTAGTTTGGGGACCCCTGATCTATATATATAAAAGAGTGATGGAATCCTGGCGACCGCCAAAACAACAAAACTAAACACCCCACAACCTCAAAAATTGACAACACAACCCATCATCCACGCCTCTAGGTTGATACAACAAAAAGAAAAGAAAAATAAACTCTTAATTAGAGGGAGAGGAATAATTGCTTTTATCCAATTGCTGCCAGTTAGAAGGCTAAGCTCCGCCCACTTGGTCTCCTAGCAACCCACTCACCCATGAGACAGGCAGAGTTAGGCCTCACTTAGGCCTCTTCCACACTGCCTATAAAATACAGATTATCAGATTTTAACTGGATTAGATGGCAGTGTAGACTCAAGGCCCTTCCACACAGCTATATAACCCATATAATCTTATATTATCTGCTTTAACTTGATTATCTGGACTCCACACCTTTACCCTTTACCTTATCTACCACCAATTCTTCAATACTTTATTTCCCATACCACCATACTTCTCCAGAGCAACGCGTGGCTGGGCACAGCTAGTATCATTATATGGTAATATTACATTTAACATATAACATAAAATTAATATTATTAAATTGTATTATTATTATTATTATTAGTAGTAGTAGTATAAAATTGTATTGCATTATAATATTATTATCAGTATTACTATCAACTGCAACTCAGGATTCGATAGCACCAAGCCATGGAAGTTAAAGCAATATTGGTTTACAACCTTCTTTCATCCAGTTATTATGGTTTTATTGTAAAATTGTGTTTGAAATTGCTTATTTTTTTATTATTGTGTTATTTTTATATGTTTTTACCTGTTACACCTTGTTCTTTTTGGGCTTGGCCCCATGTTAGCCTTCGGGAAGATGGTGGTAGGATATAAAATAAAGTATTGCTATTATTTATTATTATTAGACAATATTAATCCTACAGTGTAGATGCACCCTGAAAAGACCAGAACTTATGGAAACAAACTTGGAGCCCATGACAACTGCCTTGAATATTACCATAGTTGGGCGGCGGTTCTAATTCGGCAAGCGGGATGAGCTCCCGCTGTTAGCCCCAGCTTCTGTCAACCTAGCAGTTTGAAAACATGCAAGTGTGAGTAGATCAATAGGTACCGCTCCGGTAAGAAAGTAATGGTACTCCATGAAGTCATACCTGCCACATGACTTTGGAGATGTCTATGGACAACGCCGGCTCTTCAGCTTAGAAATACCTATTGATCTACTCTCATTTGCATGTTTTCAAACTGCTAGGTTGGCAGAAGCTGGGGCTAATTGTTGGAGCCCACTTTGCTCCCCGGATTCGAACCAGCAACCTTTCAGTCAGCAAGTTCAGCAGCTCAGAAGTTTAATCCGCTGCCCAATTGGAGGCTCCTGGAAAGGCCTCTTGAAGATCCAAAAAATAATAATGAGTGAAAAAGACACAAAATGTCCCTAAACCACCAGAAAAACATAACAGTTTCCATAACTGTCTCCCAGAAAACACACAGCCCAGAATAGCATGATCTGTGGTATCAGAAGCTGCCAAGAGATCCAACAGAACCAAAACAGATGAGCTATCAGTCTAAACAATCAATCAGTCTCTGCCATTCATAAAAAAAAAGTCTTCTGAGCTCAGAATCCCGCTCCTCAAAGCATAAGGAAGCGATCAGGAAGAACCTCAAGAGTTTTCTCCTCTAAGAGATACGCAAGATGCTCCTTGTACATGAATAATCATGTCTCCCCTTTAACTGATGAAAGTGTAAATGATTTCTAAATATATCCATTAGCATCTGGATTAGTTCCTCGCGGCGTGCCACAGTCACGGTCCTGAGCTTTTACTGACAGCTTTGGAAGGTAAATGTCAAACACCTGCACCAAGCAAACGAATTTGGAAGGTATGAATGAATGGGGTCAAATCCTACCTTTCCTGTGGAAATATAATGGGGTGGATGGCACACAGTGCTTTGACCTTGTTACTGGTCAATGCAAGAGCATGGCTGGACAGCACAGAGAAGAAGATAGGACCAAGCAAAGGAATTTTTGGGGTGTTATATGTGTGACATCGTTCAGCTAGAATAGCTCCCAAAAATGCAGCTGAGTAATTGGGAACTGCCATAACATCTGTGAGGGGACTCAGGGCTACAAAGCAGAAGCAGGTGCAGCCAGCTCTTGCTGGTAACAAACTGACTCTAATGCCTAAGCCTTTGCTCTCCTTGTGCCTGCTTCGAGTCTGCATCTGGATTTATTGCTGTTTCTTTGTCTGAAGTAAGACTGCTATTTGATTTGGGAGTTTATCAGAGACTGAGAACTGCATTTGCCCTAAGACTTCCTTGCTTCCTTTTGCATTATTCCACTGAGTGTGCTGTACTTTATGTTTTGCTGAAGTGAAGCAGTTTTCATTTACTTAGCACAGTGTTTTAAGGCTGTTCTTGAAAGCCAAAACAGGACACCTCTGAAGATATCAGCTACAGATACAGTCAAAATGTCAGAATAATAATAATAATAATAATAATAATAATAATAATAATAATAATAATAATAGTGGAACACAACACACCAGACATCACAGTTGTGGAAAAGAAAAAGGTTTGGATCATTGATGTTGCCATCCCAGGTGACAGTCGCATTGACGAAAAACAACAGGAAAAACTCAGCCGCTATCAGGACCTCAAGATTGAACTTCAAAGACTCTGGCAGAAACCAGTGCAGGTGATCGGCACACTGGGTGCCGTGCCAAAAGATCTCAGCCGGCATTTGGAAACAATAGACATTGACAAAATTACGATCTGCCAACTGCAAAAGGCCACCCTACTGGGATCTGCGCGCATCATCCGAAAATACATCACACAGTCCTCGACACTTGGGAAGTGTTCGACTTGTGATTTTGTGATATGAAATCCAGCATATCTATCTTGTTTGCTGTGTCATACAATAAAATAATAATAATAATAATAATAATAATAATAATAATAATAAAACTTTATTTATACCCCGCCACCATCTGCCCGTGGGGACTCGGGGCGGCTCACAATGTTACAAAAGTAACAACGCAAATATATTAACAATATACACAGTTAAAACACAAGAAGATGATAGGTTTATACAACAGTAATAATATTAAACAACCACCAATGCAATTCAGTCAAGTTCAAAGGTGGGGGGACTATAGCAGCAATATAAGATAAAATCATTAGATTTAAATACCGTGATGAAAGGAACCTAATAACATTCAGATTAGAATTATAACAAGGCCATACAGCCTGGAAAACACACAACACCACAGTGATTCTGGCTGTGGAAGCCTTCAACAATACAAAGAAAAGTTAACCCAAATCCAAAGATTTATTTGTATGTCTAAGCCTTCAAGTCTCCTTACAGTGACACCATGAATTCCATTTGGTTTTCTTAGGTAAGAGGAGATTTTGTCAGTTCCTTCCTGAGTGGTAAATGGACAGGGTATGATAGCCAGTGGCTTCCATGACAGAGGAGCCAAGATTCTGTTCTGGGTTATATCTGAAACGTCAAAGGATCTATTCAAGGTGCTGAACCATATTCTACAAATAGGTTCAGCACCTCAGATAGCTCCTTAAAGTCTAAAACAAAGCACAAAGTCTCTTCAATGTGCGTTACCAGGGAAGCTAAGGTGTTCTTCTAGCTCTCCTTGGTTATGGGGCTCAAACTGGTACATTTTCACATGTCAGAATAAATGAGACATTGATGGCACACTTTGGACATTATGTATCTCTCTTTTTTATGTTATGGGAAGCTTAGAAGGGTTTTGGGATGAGAACTGAAGCAAATGCATTTTTGGGCAAGTTCAGAGGATTTTGGCAAAAAAAAAATCATCTGGAAATAGTCCTGAAAAACCTAAATTGAAAAGGTGTGCATCTGGGGGGTCCTAAAGTCTGAAGAAGGCCCATGGACCACACTTTTCAACTCCAGGGTTAGCTTTTTTTCCAAGGTCACTCCTACCTCTACAATTCCAGGAAATCCAGAAGTTGAAAATATTCCACACCGTCATGTGTACAAACAAATGTTTCTGCTCGGGTTGGGGTGCATAAATGAAACAAATCCTCCAATTGTCTATGCAAATACCTTGTGTTTATTTCAGCAGCTTGCGGAAAGCAGCTGATTCCCACAACTATTAGCTTTATTATTCTATTTATTTACGGGGAGGCGTAGTCTGCTGATTAATAGCAGTTGGTAATTAAGCAGCCCTGAAACAAGGTCAAACGCAAGAACATTCTCAGGTAAAAGTCACTTTGGCCAAAGTCGTCACTGGCATGAAGTTGGCTTTTGTCTCAACCGAGGGGGCGGGGATGAGGAAGAGAATATCAACATGATGATGAGCTGTTTGCATTATGTAAATGCTCAGGTAACCACAGACATTGACCTTTTTTTCTTCTTCTCCCCTGCTGCTTTCATTTAGAATTCAAAGCCTCGCTCCATCTAACTAGCTGCCAAAGTCAAATTAAATGCTTGCTACTCTGATTGAAGCCTGTATATCCAGGCTTATTGGAAGTTGCAAAACACATTGTAGACCATTGCTAAACGTTTCCTACTTTGAGGTTCCATTCTAGAACATTTTCTTGAAAATACCTTTGCCTTTTTTAAGTAATGGCTTTCCCCTGATGTTAAGTCCAGTTGTGCCCGACTCTGGGTTGGTGCTCATCTCCATTTCTAAGCCAAAGAGCCGGCGTTGTCCATAGACACCTCCAAGGTCATGTGGCCGGCATGACTGCATGGAGCGCTGTTACCTTCCCGCAGAAGAAATACCTATTGATCTACTCACATTGGCATGTTTTCAAACTGCTAGGTTGGCAGAAGCTGGAGCTAACAGCGGGCACTCATTCTCCTCAGATTCGAACCTGCGACCTTTTGGTCCGCAACTTCAGCATCTCAGTGATTTAACACACTGTGCCACCGGAATATTAACTGTGGGACTTTTAGCAAAAGTACCACAAAAATCAAAACCACAGATCTACGGGGCAAATTTGCTTGAGAGTTTCAGGTCTGCAAGAACATGGGGGGAAAGTCAAAGCAATAGAGATGTGCATGAAATTCGTTCTTACAATTTCTTTCATGTATTTCATGTCTTTCCTAACAGCAGAGAAGGGAGGTTTTGGAAAAGAAAACATACTGTGGCCTCCAGGCTTTGCTGCCTGGCTGGACCTTGACCCGATTATAAGCCGGGGGAAGCCTTTTCAGCCCCCAAAAAGAGATTTAAAAACTCGGCTTATCTTCGGGTATATACAGTATCTTTTCAGCAGCTCATGATATCCATAAAAGCCTTCTCCAGAGATCTCAGATGAATGGATTCTCCTCCTGTTCGTTTTCTTCATTGTCCAGTTTTCCCAACCGTATGTGGTCCTTCCATGCTTTCTCTCATTGTGTCCCCAACACTAGCTTCCCAGAGAAACATTTTGGAGGAAATTCTGAAAAATGCCTGTGCTGCCTTATCTACAGGTGAGAAATCTTGTGGTGAATAATTAACTCTCAACAATTTGTTTCAACGTGTTGCGAGAACTCCCCTTGACAAAAATGATTCATTTAATGAGTTGGAAAAGGAGGAGGGAATCTAGCAGCACTTTTAAGACTAATTGATTTACTTTATCATGAGCCCTCGTGGGTTTCAATTCATTCTTTCATATGCGCTGGTGGGGTTCATATCAAATCACAGATATATTAGCGGTTAGACAGCTGTAAGGGTAGAATCAGAGCATAATAGGATGTAGAAAGATACAATTTGCGACTCCAGACTCAGCGAAGCAATTCTGGAAGATTATACAGGTCTGTCAGAGTGGTCTATAGTTCTGAGATGTGAAAGTAATAAAGCTGCTTATGGAGAGTCAGTTCCCTTTGTTGCAGAGGATTCTTTCATTACATGCCTGGTTGTCAGGATATAAGTATCAATATATGTAGCCATAAGACAGTGTGTCTGTTCATACCTCTACTAATGGATCGGAAATTTGCAAATAGATCTCAATTCAGCTCTTTTTCTTTCCAATTCTCCTCCAGGATTTTATTTTGTCCATATCCACATTTTATCGAGCACCTGGCAGCGCAGTGGGTTAAACCACCGAGCTTCTAAACTTACTGATTGGATCTGGGGAGCGGGTGAGCTCCTGCTGTTAGCCCCAGCTTCTACCAACCTAGCAGTTTGAAAACATGCAAATGTGAATAGATCAATAGGTACTGCTCTGGAGGGAAGGTAACAGCGCTCCATGCAGTCATGCCAGTGACTGTAACACTCCTGGGCGACGCGAACACTGGGCTGTTTGGCTATGTTCCAACACAGAAGCCAATAACAATATAATATCTTTATTAAAGTAAATAAAGTTCCAAATGGAAATAAGCAATAAAGTAGAAGTAGCAATTGACCTTCCAGGAAAGATCAATTTTAGTCCAATAATATAAAGTCTTATGTCCAGTATTAGAGTTCAAAAATCCAAAATCCGAAACACACTCAAACTCCGTCTGAGTTTTGAGTGGGGAAAAGAGCAAGGAGCAGGAAGAGTCCTTTAGAAGAAATGTTCCAAACAGGGATTCAAAGTAAGGCAAACTGGAAGTTCAGGAGCTGAAACACAGTCCCAACATGACAAGAAGGTAAACCATCACTGGTCTACTCCAGAGTAAGCGCACCATCAGGCCGCTTGGAAATCAGGAACAAGAGGCGACGATACTTCTTAAACCAAAGTTAAGTTCATAGCTCCCCCAAAACATGTGTTAAACTCCCCAAAACTTCCCAAGAGAACTGAGCCTCCAAAACATCATGCCAGGTGCCTGCCTTCCTAATTCTTCCCAAGAGAACTGGGTTTAGCCACAATCACCTTGCTCCGCTAATCTGGCACTTCTTCTTAAACTTTGCCTTAGAGAGCGGTCTGTTTTCAAGAAAGCTCTTCTATCAAACAGCAACCCCTCCGGAGAGCCGGGAAGAGCCGGCACTTTCTCAAGGGCGTCTGACACGGAAATGTCAACAGGAGGTATCTGGAAAGGAATTGAATCTTGCTCACTTGGGAAAAAACCCAAGTCCTCTTCAGTTTGGTCAGCAATGGCTGCGGGGTCAGGGGCCAAAGGTGCCTGAGACATCACAGTGGCCACATGATCTTGGAGGTGTCTATGGACAATGCCGGCTCTTCAGTTTAGAAAAGGAGATTAGCGCCAATCCCCAGAGTCGGACACGACTAGACTTCATATCAGGGGGAAACCTTTTCACCACATTTTACCACAGTTTCTCCAAGGACTCTGTGCCAGGCCCTCTCCAACCTGTCCACCTTGTTTCCAACTTGGCTGATTTATCCTGTAGCTTTTTTTAGTCATGTTCTTGTTATAAGCTCACGATCATGTAGACAAAACTTTCTGTTGTTGTCAGCCTGTAGATGTTTCTGCACACAAACCATTTTAAAAAAAGAAGGTGTCATTTCTGATGGGTACACAAACTCTCGCATATTATTTTTTTCCTGCAAGGGATTTGTACAATGCCAAAGTAAACAAATAGTGCTTATGCCGAGACTGGGCCGAGCGAATAAATAGCATGTCATTTTGTTTGCTTTTCTCTTTGGTTTCTTGATTTCCATGCAATGCATGTTTTCTCATGCTACAACAACCTCCATCCCATTCCTTGGATGAGTACATCCTGATTCACTGGCTGAAATATCATAAGGGATTTGCTAGAGCAAACTTACCAGCAATCATAACCAGCCAACCATCGCCCGGGCCTGATGTTAACCCGGCATGCATTCATGATTGTTTCATGCAGCTATCCAAGAGTTCTGCTGTTTAAACCATGAAACTTCAACCTGGGCTTCAGACAAAGAAGCTTGGATAAGCGAATACCTTGGATAATAAGGAGGGATTAAGGAAAAGCCTATTAAACATCAAATTAGGTTATGGTTTTACAAATTAAGCACCAAAACATCATGGTATACAACAAATTTGACGGAAAAAGTAGTTCAAAACGCAGTAATGTTATGTTGTAATTACTGTATTTACAAATTTGGCACCAAAATATCATGATATATTCACAACATTAACTACAAAAATGGCTTGGATAATCCAGAAGCTTGGATAAGCGAGGCTTGGATAAGTGAGACTCTACTGTAATGATAATCTCTCTGTATATATATAAATGTAATGTGCATAATTCCCATGGAGTAAACAACAAGACCACTGGACCAAATCACACCGAATTTGGCCACAAAAGACATAGTCATCCAATCAATCTGCATGCGGCAGCGTGTCAGCAAAAATGGCTAGGCGTGTCAATGCTGACACGCGTGTCATAGGTTGGCCATCACTGAAATAGACAGACACAGACGCATTTTAACATTTTTCCAGCTTCACTTTTCCGGCCACAGGGGGAGCTGTTGCTTCACCGTCCACTAGTGGCTGTACTTCCTCATTCCTTTCCTCGTGTTTTGCTGGAAGTTTTATGGTGTTGTAAATTAGTTAAATTAGCCTCCCCGCATAAAGCGTACCTAAATTTCTCTACTTGATAGATACAACTGTCTTTCGGGGCTGCATAGGTTAACAGCAAGCCGGGCTGTTTAATGGTCGGGGGCTTAACCCGACCTGGGTTTCGAACTCATGACCTCTCGGTCAGTAGTGATTTATTGCAGCTGGTTACTAACCAGCTGTGCCACAGCTAGCGGGCCACCACATTGTTATGCCAAGAGGACAGAGAAAATAGGCCTTAGTTTGCCTGTATCTGGTGTAGAGCCTTTCTTAAGACTCTCAACTCTCTCTTTTCTCCCTTCTTTTCTATTCACCATACCTCCAGAAAGAGTTAAATAAATATCTGCAAATGGGCAGGAAATAAATGGAATATACGAGTGTCAAAAATGGGCAGCTCTATGGAAACACGCCTTTTTTTATCTTTATGCATTCTCCTGGGTTCTGTTGATTTATATGTTATTAAAATGTTGTTAAGGACCATTATATACTATTGTTCATAAATATTTATTCCAGGCTACTTTACAATGCAATTTGAAATTCAAAGAGCACAAAATAAACAAATGAGAAAAATCGATAGAACAAGAACATGATTAAACAAGCGACAGGATAAATCAGCAGCGTTGGAAACAAGGCAGACAGGTTGGAGAGGGCCCGGCACAGAGTGACCCTCTCTAATGTCGGTTGGCTTCTTGGAGAAATTGTGATAAAATACGGTGAAATAGTTTTCCCCTGATATGAAGTCTTGTCGTGTCTGGGAGTTGGTGCTCATCTCGATTTCTAAGCCGAAGAGCCGGCGTTGTCCATAGACACCTCCAAGGTCACGTGGCCAGCATGACCGCCTGGAGCCATTACTTTCCCGCCAGAGCAGTACCTATTGAGCTACTCACATTTGCATGTTTTCTAACTACTAAGTTGTCAGAAGCTGGGCTAACAGAGGGAGCTCACCCCATCCCACGGATGCGGACCGCCAGCTCAGCAGTTTAACCGGTTCTGCCACTGTGGAGTATTGGGCCAAGTGAGTTAAAATGAGGCGAAACTGCATTAATTCTAGTGTAGATGCATCCAATGTCCGGCTTACATTTTGGAAAATAGTCCCCTTTTTTCAGTGAAGGTACTACATACATTAAAACAAGGAAATATGTTTCAAAATGCCAAAGATGAAATCCCTGCAAAAAGAAGAAATGAATTCTTGCAGCTCTGGATCAAAGATAAAACAGAAGTGACTAGTGGATTTGTAGAAATGGAGTGAAACAGACATGGAAATAAATTACACTCAGTGCTTTGTGTCACTAGAGTAAAGTTTCTAGTTTGTTAGAACTTGGAGACACCACAATGACAGTAAGCTGAATGTGGCTATAATAGTGATTATTATTATTATTATTATTATTATTATTATTATTATTATTATTATTATAAAAACTCAGCCGCTATCAGGACCTCAAGATTGAACTTCAAAGACTCCGGCAGAAACCAGTACAGGTGGTCCCGGTGGTGATCGGCACATTGGTTGCCGTGCCAAAAGATCTCAGCTGGCATTTGGAAACAATAGACATTGACAAAATTACGATCTGCCAACTACAAAAGGCCACCCTACTGGGATCTGCACACATCATCCGAAAATACATCACACAGTCCTAGACACTTGGGAAGTGTTCGACTTGTGATTTTATGAAACGAAATCCAGCATATCTATCTTGTTTGCTGTGTCATAATAAAATAAAATATAATAATAATAATAATAATAATAATAATAATAATAATAATAATAATAATAATCACACAATCCTAGACACTTGGGAAGTGTTCGACTTGTGATTTTGTGATACGAAATCCAGCACATCTATCTTGTTTGCTGTGTCATAATAAAATAAAATATAATAATAATAATAATAATAATAATAATAATAATAATAATAATAATAATCACACAATCCTAGACACTTGGGAAGTGTTCGACTTGTGATTTTGTGATACGAAATCCAGCATATCTATCTTGTTTGCTGTGTCATAATAAAATAAAATAAAATAATAATAATAATAATAATAATAATAATCACACAATTCTAGACACTTGGGAAGTGTTCGACTTGTGATTTTGTGATACGAAATCCAGCATATCTATCTTGTTTGCTGTGTCATAATAAAATAAAATATAATAATAATAATAATAATAATAATAATAATAATAATAATAATAATAATAATCACACAATCCTAGACACTTGGGAAGTGTTCGACTTGTGATTTTGTGATACGAAATCCAGCATATCTATCTTGTTTGCTGTTTCATACAATAAAATAATAATAATAATAATAATAATAATAATAATAATAATAATAATAATAATGAGGCAGACACTATCCTGGTTTTCTGACCATGTTGGCACATTTTTATACACCTGGGCTCTCATGTTTTTCAAAATGAACTTGATCTACAAAGATATTTGGTCATCTTTCTTGACCCTTAGCTCTGCATCCTTCCAGTGCAGATTCTGCTTTAACAACCCTTCCAGGCGAGACAGATTTCAAATTTGAAGGACAATAGGAAACCTTTGTGAAAATGGAGTGTCGTTCCTTGAAGCTTCTTAAACTAAGCCACGGAAACAGGACAGTGTTTATTTATGGTCCATTGGCAAACCACTTCCATTTGGTGATGCTTGAAAAGGGAAGCTCGGAGAAGAAAAAGCGAAGGAGAGGATGACTCAAAACGAATGGGGAAGGAATGAAAGTAAACAGGTTACGTCTCTTCTCAATCAGCGAAATGCTACTCCAACGGCACGCTGTAGTAAAAGCTTAGCACAGGGAGACTGCAGCACCTTGCGTACAAGAGGTTGCTATTTATAGTGCCCTCCCTTCTCCTGGCATTAATAGAACCATTCACAAAATGAGGCAACAAAAAAAATCCGATTTTATATCCGTTGGGGTCAGAACAACACCGAAAGCGGCACCTCTAAATATGCTGGGAATATTTGGAGCATCACCCAAACAAAATGCAAGCAATCCTAATTCGTACCCAAAGACATTCACAGCCACAGCAGATCTCCGCACTGACTTTTTTTTTTTTTTGTAGATGACAGTCTTGGAACAGACATTAAGCAGGATCAGGCTGGGTTAGTTCTTGGATGGGGGACAAATATCTGGTGCACTGAGGTTCCATATATACTCGAGTATAAGCCAACCCGAATATAAGCCGAGGCGCCTAATTTTGCCACAAAAAAACTGGGAAAATATTGACTCCAGTATAAGCCGAGATACCAATAAAATTACATTAATTGAGGCATCGGTAGTTTCAATGTTTTTGAATCTTTACATCAAACTGTAATTTAAGATAAGACTGTCCAACTCTGATTAAATCAATATTCTCATCTTCTTCAATGTAAATGCTGTTTTGCTTATGTTTTTTGGTGTGTTTCTTTGCCAAGTACTTTTGCATTTTTATATCGCCATTTGTTCAGATTTATTTATTTTTTCTTTTTTTATATAAATATGGACACTTTAGCTTTGTTTTTGGTTTTTGGGTGTTTTTCTCTATCTCCCTTTTTGATCCTTTTTTAATCTCAGTTTTCCTACTTTCTATACAATCAAATGTTCTCACTCTTTCGATGTTAATTTGCTCTATCTTATAAGGTAAAACTTCAATAAAAATATATTATATAAAAAAGAAGAAATTACTGTATATACTCAAGTATAAACCGACCCGAATATAAGCCAAGGCACCTAATTTTACCATTAAAAAACTGGGAAAACATTGACTCCAGTATAAGCCGAGATACCAATAAAATTACATTAATTGAGGCATCAGTACGAGGAATCATCTAAGACAAAGAGAGTTAAAAGAAGGAGATATAAACATAGACATAGACAGATAGAAGTGTATTTATTTTCCCCTAACGTTGCCACCTGACCAGGGATAATGCCTCCGTCCCCTCTAGGCCATCCGGGGAGCTTGATTCATAAAGGTCAGGAGATGAAGGTCTTCCCCTCACTGACGTAAAGATTTCTCTCTTTCTAGCCCTGAAAATCCTCTTTAAAGCACAGTTATGGAGTTCATACAGCTCTCCTTTCTTTCCATCTCCCCGTGCCGTAGTAAATATTGCAGTACATGTTTGACTTGCCTTGAACAATGCATAAAGCAAGCAGCTCTGTTCTGGGGATGTAAATCTCATAAATTCCGCTCTTGCAGGCAAAGAATGAATAATTTTGCCATTTTTCTCCTCTCGCTGAGAAAGTCATCCAAAACTGTACACTTTCGGAATGTTATTTCCACTTCAGGACTTATTATATGAAACAAAACCAACACAGAGATGAGACATTTGTTACACGGCAAAAATGGAATTTTCGGGACAGCAAACAAATCCCCTTTGCAGAAAGTGACGTTTCTCTGTGCAGGCAACAGCATTTTACCCACAGAAATGTGGAAATAATATTCAAGAATGGTAGAAAAACATGTTCTTGAGTGCCAAAAAAAAAAACTCTGATAAAGACAATCCTGGACAAATAAGAATTTGTTTTGCAGTTTGAGACTCATTCTGTGCAAAAGACACACATCGATGTTTTCTTCAGTAAACAAGCACTCCCTGTATAGAAAATAATATTTCATTGTAGAAATATTAATTCATGTGATGAAAATGTTTCCTGTGCTGGATAGTTGTACATGAAAATTTGCTTTGCGTAATATTTTCACATGGTTGATTTTCAATTAAAACAGAATTTTCTGGGCAGAAAACAGTATTTTATGTGCAGAAAACAGTATTTTCTGGGGGAAAAACAGTGTTTTATGTGCAGGCATTTGTACCTGGGTGTTCAAATATGATTTTCCGTTCAGGAAATGCTGTTTCCCAAACAGAAAATACTGTTTCCGTTGTAACACTTCCCCTTGCGAAGTTTGTGCAAAATGCATCCTAAATTGTGAATAGTCTACGAAAATTATGTGCAGAAAACAGTATTTTCTGGGCAGAAAACAGTATTTTATGTGCAGAAAACAGTATTTCCTGGGCAGAAAATGGCATTTTATGGGCAGAAAACAGCATTTTATGTGGAGGGATTTGTACCTGGGTGTTCAAATACAATTTTCCATTCAGAAAATCCTGTTTCCCAAACAGAAAATACTGTTTTCTTTGCAACACGTCCCCATGTGAAGTTTGTGCAGAATGCATCCTAAATTGTGAATAGTCTACGAAAATTGCATGGTTCATGAAATTTTGTATAAAATCATAGATTTCACTGATTTCTCGCAACAGGAAGAAAATGGATGAAATTATTCATTGGTACCTTTAGGGAGAGGCATAATAAAGATATCCATCCCTAACAGATACACAGTTGAATGTTTTTCGGTTCTCTTTTCCACCCCACTAGTCAGCAAATGGATTGCCAAGTTGCTTGAAATGTGAGATTAGAGAGAGATAGTTATCCTATTCCTGTCTCTGCAGAACATTGCAATAGGTGGGTTTCCATCTAGGTCTAACCTTTGGCTCCGGGGCTGAGTCCTGCCAGGCGTCCTTGAAATCCACCCTTCCGCCTAATGCTGCCCAAGTTAACTATGTCACGCCATCTGCTGCTTTAAATGATGGCTCCTGCATCTTTCAATAAGTCACTGACAGACACCCCCTCATCACCGCGGCGCCTCGCCATTCAACAGCCACTAAATTAATCTTATTAGAAAGTATAATATTCCAGCGCCAGGTTATCCTTCAATCTTTTCATTTGCAGAAGTGTGCTCCTCAGCAGTGTTCTTTAATCACCTAACATATGTTACAAGCGAGAGGAATAAGCACATTAGAATGAAAATGAAGTGGGTTATATATTTCAGGAGGAGCAAGTGCAGGGGAAAACAGATGTCAACCAAGCCATGGCCACCAACATGGAACGAGCAAGCTGGATAGACGGGCAAAAAACAAGGGAGCCATCCCGTCGCATCCTGAAATTGTCTTCAAGTGAGTTATTGTTGACATATAAATCAATTTGCTAGACCCAGCTAGCAGATACTCCATGAATCCATCCCTGAATGGAAAATCCACACTTATACAGACCCAGTATTTTTACAGTCATGGACCAATCAAATGCCATATTAGCCAATGGAGAATATATGAATTGACTATATATACTTGAGTATAAGCTGACCCTAATATAAGCCGAGGCACCTAATTTTACTACAAAAAGTGAGGAAATTTATTGACTCGAGTATAAGCCGAGGGTGGAAAAATGCAGCAGCTACAGGTAAATTTCAGAATGAAAATAGATCCCAATGAAATTATATTGAGGCATCAGAGGGTTATAGGTTTTTGAATATTTACCGTATTTCAAAGAAAGACAGTAAACTCTGTAAGTGGAAAAGTAGGGACAACAAAAACAATATAATACTAATAATAATAATAATAATAATAATAAACGTCGTTGTGTTGATAATAATAATAATAATAATAATAATAATAATAATAATAATAATAATAATCAATTGTACCCTGTCCTATCTCCCCACAGGGACTCAGGCCGGCTTCCAACATAGTAACAGGCAAACATTCAGTGCCTATATAAACAATGCAGAGCTAGATATAGATCTATTATTATATATACTAATTTCACATATGCATTTCCCCCTGAAACATTTGCAAATCCTCTCTCTATATATGTGCATTTCCCTCCAGCAATATTTGCAAGCCTTACATGTTTATATCTATCTAGAAATCTGTGTGTGTGTGTGTGTGTGTGTGCATTTCCCCTGCAATATTTGCAAGCCCTACATATCTATATTCATATATATCTATCTAGACAAGTCTCTCTATATAGATAATTATATCTGTATAGGATTTGCAAAGACTTGCAAAACATATGAGGCAAAAATTCATATATAAAATAATGTATACACACAGATACAGATATACAGGTACATTGACATCTCTAGATATCTATATGTTTATAGGATTTGCAAAGACTTTCAAACATATGAAGGGGAAATTCATATATAAAATTAATGTATATAGATAGATAGAATTATAAAGGTACATAAGGATATAGAAAAGGATAATGCAAACTCCTCTAAACAAATATTGCCAAGAAAAAAACCATGATAATTTTGCCTTAGCTTCACCCCAAGTTTGAAATGTCTTGAAGACACACAACAACCTTTTTTTTTGCTTTACAGACTTGAATTAGCATGGAGTCTAGAAATTTCTTTACCCTGAAAGAAAGAAATGTTGCGAATGTCTTTCAAAGCCTTTCTCTACGTCCTGGTCAGATGATGTTGAGTCTCTGAATACTTTTGGACTGCATCTCTGATCATATCAAAATATTGGCTATACAGGCTGGGCCGGCAGGAAATTGCAATACAACAGCATAAGAAGAGCTACAACAATCTAATTTCCAGCCTAAATCCAAAGCAGAAGTCTTTCCTTTTGTTGTTCTGATCCTGTGCTTTTCATAACACCAAAACACAAAGCAGCTAAAGAGCTTTACTCAACTGTTGCATTATGTATTGTTGTTTACATCACTACAACAGGACTTACATGTTTAACCAGTTAATATTCCTTCAAAGAGTCTGGAAGGAGTGTGAAAGTTTCAAATTCCATAGAGTTTGATATAGATAATACTTAAGACGTCTGCTTCAAAATCTGGGAGAAGAAACAGCTTGGAGACATCTTCCTTGAAGCCCAAATTCATGGCAATTTGTTCCCTTTCTCCTGTCATTTGCAGATCTTCTTCCCATCCTTCAGCCTTTTTTTCTGCTCTGTTTCCCTGTTATAAAAGATTTGTTGAAATTGCCAAGAAATACATAAGCACTCTAAAGTGACCAAGAGCCTTATCCTCCTGTCTCCCTGAGCTGGATCTTCCTTGCTTATCAGCCCATGCTTCTTCTTTCCAGCCACAGAAATCGTGAAGACCTTGACAGCAAATCATTGGCGTTCATCTCTTCCAGACCAGGAGAATGCTGATGGGTCTGAATGATTGCTGTTCAGACTCCTATCTGTCTGAGACATTGATGGATGGAGGCATTGATGGAGAGACAAGAGCCAACTTGCAGCCATTACTAATCAAGCTGGAGGCAGATGGAGAGGGTTAGGAACCTTTTCCTTTCCTTGTTAAGGAGACTCACCTGCAAATAATTTCCTTGAGCTATGTGCTTGAACTTGAAGGCCCCATCCTCAGTCTCTTCCAAAGGAAGAGTAGATTCAGCTCATTGGAGAATTCTTTCAGACTAAAACTCAGAACGTCTCCACTAACATTGAAGCCACCAAACAGGGACAGGCAATTGAATCAGAGAACTCCTTAAAGTTGCCTCGCTTTCTGTTCTTGTTGCGGTGTCAACTTTGCCATCCATGGAAGAAGAATCTATGTTCCAGTACCTTACTCCTTGCCTTGTTCCTGTGCCTTGTTTCATGATTTCCAAGCCAAGTTCGTGCCTTGTGACTCTTGAGTATACCTTGTCTTGCTAACCTTGGTTCTACGATTCCTTGGTGGTCGCTTTCCATGTGGAGTACAGTTTGTGGATTTCCAGCATCTTGTTCCTGTTCCTTGCGAATTCTGGCTGATCCTGTTTGGATGGCGTTTACAGTCTAACTCTGGCTTCTTGGTGGAACTAACGAGTTCTGTTTGTGGATTACAATATTGAAAGACTTCATCGGACTTGCTTCTGAACAGTTAAGCACATTATATTATGGACTATTCACTCGATTGACTTTAAACGCTATTTGCTTGCATATATATATATATATATATATATATATATATATATATATACCTTCAATAAACCGCTTTGCTTATGATCCTGGCTCCAGTGTTATATTCGGGTTGGCTTATACTCGAGTATATACGGTATGTCTGTAGGGATTTGAACTGGATGGCTCTGTAATGTCCATATCCAGTAAAGGGCCGCTGCTGCATTATTATCTTAGAGAACCATCAAAGTGACAAATGTGTATTGGAACTGAAGCATATTGAGACCAATGTGCATCGGGACTGATGCACAATAGCACTGAATAGGGAATGTCAAAGTCTTCAGAAGTCACTAAAGAAAATAGTTTTACTACAGAGAGAATTTTCCATCACCACCAGCATGAAGAATGTTACATATTGTGAATTTTGTTTTCTTGTTGAATTCATGCTACTTTTTTTCTTGGAAAACAAAACCTTGCGATTTAAATTGCTCTGATTCTCTATGGTGCTTCTAATATTCATTTAGCCAACACAAAACCCATTTCTGTATTTCGTGTCTCTGTTTTGCCTTGGAGGGGACATTTTCATACCATCCTAATTAGATTCAGGAACCGGGGTGAGATGATTTACAGAAGGATGGGGTGTGAAACTCAGTCGAGAGTCAAATCTGCCCTGCCAACCCGAGCCAAACATCGACAAATCCAGAGATAACTTTCCGTTCTGTTTGTAATCTGTTGACAAATGGCTGCAGACTTGCAAAGTCTATACTCAGGTATACTCCCCAATTCAAGGAGACACTTACGGTAATTTCTGATCAATGTCTTTGCATTAACATCTTGGAAAATTAACTCATTAAAAAGTGGGGGGAAACTCACAGCAAACAACTACATAAATAGAATTAGATTTTCATATCGAGATGTCGGATGTCATTCCGAAGCATCCTTTGCTTGCCTCAAACCATTGCGGTTCCCTAAGGATCGCTTTTCTCTTGTGTTTGTGTCACCGTGATGGATTTACCTGCTCAATCCCATTGACAGGCCCTTCGACACTCCCCCTCCCCGAGAAGAGTAATTACACACCGAGATTGATAAATGCTTCCTCGGTGTGTACAAGGTTTCAGTCCCAAAGGCCCACTAGCAGTACAATATGCTTATTACCCGTGTCTATCATGGCCTTATCAAATGTTAAGAGGTTAATCTGCAATGTACTGCTACGAGTCGGAATGAATTAAAGCCGTGGAATCTGGCTTCTGATTTATCCACAAACAAATGTGGAAGTTTTGCTCCCTAAAACATATGGGGTTGAACTAGAAAAACCTCAAAGATGTGGCTAAAACTGGAGAAATTGTAAGATCACCAGACGAGCACATGTCATAGCAGGTTACATTGTCCTAACATACTATTTTGTGGGCACAATTTGGTGGAATGGCTTTCCCAAATACACACATACATTTCTCTTGTTTGACTCATTGGTTCTTCAGCACATTTTCTTCAGAATGTATTTATTTATTTGATTGGTATTCTGCTTTTCTCCATATGGGACCAAACTGGACACCACATTATATTGAAACAACAATCCCACTCATATTTGAGTCTCCTTGAGGAGAGAAAAAGTGGGGTATAAATAAAAATAATAAACATAGCAACAACAACAACAACAACAACATAATAATACCTGCTTTGATTGAAGTCAAAAATCAGAAACTCCTCAAAGCACAGCAGACAAAAAACCAGTACAAGAACACCGCACTACAAACTAGAGCTGACAGCTGGCACAACAAAACACTGCATGGAAAGTTCCTTGACAAAATTGAAGGAAAAGCTGACAAGGAGAAGACCTGGCTCTGGCTCACGAATGGGACCCTGAAGAAGGAGACAGAAGGCCTGATCCTTGCAGCCCAGGAGCAAGCCATCAGAACAAAGGCAATTAAAGCCAAGATCAAAAAATCAGCTGATGACCCAAAATGCAGACTGTGCAAGGAAACCGACAAAACCATTGATCATATCCTCAGCTGCTGTAAGAAAATCGCACAGACAGACTGCAAACAGAGGCACAACTATGTAGCCCAAATGATTCATTGGAACTTATGCCTCAAGTACCACCTTCCAGCAGCAAAGAACTGGTGGGATCACAAACCTGCAAAAGTATCGGAAAATGAGCACGCAAAGATACTGTGGGACTTCCGAATCCAGACTGACAAAGTTCTGGAATACAACACACCAGACATCACAGTTGTGGAAAAGAACAAGGTTTGGATCATTGATGTCGCCATCCCAGGTGACAGTCGCATTGACGAAAAACAACAGGAAAAACTCAGCCGCTATCAGGACCTCAAGATTGAACTTCAAAGACTCTGGCAGAAACCAGTGCAGGTGGTCCTGGTGGTGATCGGCACACTGGGTGCCGTGCCAAAAGATCTCAGCTGGCATTTGGAAACAATAGACATTGACAAAATTACGATCTGTCAATTGCAAAAGGCCACCCTGCTGGGATCTGCGCGCATCATCCGAAAATACATCACACAGTCCTAGACACTTGGGAAGTGTTCGACTTGTGATTTTGTGAAACAAAATCCAGCATATCTATCTTGTTTGCTGTGTCATACAATAATATAATAACAACAACAATAACACCAACAAAAATACATTACTACAGAGCAGTGAAACACAAGTTATGATCTATTACATACTACCCATTGCATGACCCCAAGCAGTTGAAAGCTGAAGGCCTGTTTAATACAATCTTCCTTGTCTTTAGGAATGAGGTCCATCGAATTCCATGGGAATTACTTGTGATAAGCATAGAATAGCAGGGAAAATCATGCCTGAAATTCTATGATAAAACACACCAGTATTTGCAGTTTTCCAAAATGGTTCAGCGGTGGTGATGGAAGGCAATTCCGAAGTTTAAGGAGCTATCCAAGGTTCTGGATCTTTGCAGGAGGAAACGATTTGGTAATTTGGACAAACCCTGTAAAACTGGAGATTAAATCCGGGGAAAATGATCACTATTCCACTTAATGGAAGCCATTCCTCAGAAATACACAAGTTTTCTTGTAATAATGGTTCTCTTTGTGGCTACTTATGGGAAAAAGGTTTGCTTTCTAGGACATTTGGTTAAAAACAACAACGTCCCAGAATCTCGAGTTCCTTCTCTCCCTAGTAGGAACAAATTTGAAAATTTGTAAATTCTGTAAAATTAAACCAAAAATGACTCCCACCTGGCCTTGGTCAATTCAATTGGTAGAACTGCTTTCAGGATGTCTTGCACCTGCCTGCCATCTAGCTGTTAAAGGCGAAGCATCCATGGGCCCTCTGCACCGAAGAACAGAGAGAGATATCTATTGCTCCTCACCACTTCCATATTAGATTCTGTATCATGCACATTGCTACTATATCATAGCTATACTTCCGCTCCTAATCGGACCCCTGAAACCCACCTTAAAAGCCAGTCCATCATATAGAATGACGGATGTCCCTTCTGTTGCCAAATGGGACACCGCAAGAGGATGTCACCAGTTGTGATGTCTTACTGGGTTCCTATCCCCTGCTTATTTCCTGCTTTGCTGTTCTTGGGTGGAATGTTCCATTGGCTCCTGTTTTGGGGGTGGAACTTGGGACTCCCCTGTAGGTCTGGATGAGATGGTTCAACCTGTGAGCTAATCTCTAGAGGCCTTTTTCCCTCCATTTGGGATTCCAGAGAAAAACCTCTTAGCGATAGGTCTTAGAATTTGGTCTGGGTTCTTTGACCTGGCAAATTCAAACAGGCAACATAAATCATGTATTTACCTCACGTACTTACCTCATAGCCTTGTACTTACCTGATAGTGAAGTACTTACCTCATGTACTTACCATATAGTTATTATACCTCATAGTTTCCCTCATAGCTTATGTACTTACCTTAAAGTTCACCTCATAGTCATTATAGTCATTATAGATAGTGCTTATTACGCATGTCCGATCGATGGAAAAAGTGTTTCCATTCTCGTTTCTAAAGTAGGGGTCACTGGCACTTCGATATAGAAAGTATTTCCGATTTTTTTCACCCAAAAATTTCGGATATTTCCGAAAATTCGTAATGATTCTAAATGTTTCTAAAATGGCGGACGCGCATCCGCAATCACAAAAAAAAGGAACCCGAGGGGGGGGGACTTTTACAGGCTCTCCCGCCCTCATTTCTTGAGCTATCCTCATCACATTTGCAAATAAGCTCCCATTCAAGGTAGGTTGCAGAAACAAAATAATTTTAAAAATATTTTTAAAAATATATTAAAAAAATTTTTTTTGGGGGGGGGGGGGAGGAAAAATTAATGAAACATTAAGAGATAATTAGAGAATGGGCCAACAATGGTTCAAATTACATTGCTGGTTGCGCTGTGAGACAATGTCTCAGAATGCGTATCAAAAAGCGAGAACAATCTGAAATAATTCCGATATACAATTCAAAACGATTTTTTGGACATGTCTAGTGCTTATCATAGCCTCATACTTACCTCATAGTCATTATAGATAGTGCTTATCATAGCCTTGTACATACCCTATAGTACCTACCTTTACTCATAGCTTGTGTGTTCATCCTTTATAGTCTTTATAGCCTCCATTCTCAATCAATATAGTTTTATATATAGTTTATAATTTCAGCTTTATATATAGTTTATAATTTTATTATTTTTAATACAATAAAAGGACTGTTTCCTGTGTTCAATAAATATATTTTTGGTTATCTTTAACCATCTTCAAAAGTGTTTACTTTGGGGTTTGAGGTATAATTAAAGGGTAAACCAAATGCCGCTTGGGTAGCCATACCTAGAGATAGTCATTTTCCCCAGCGTGCCTTCACACCAGTCCTTTCTCCACCAACAAGTGAAGTTGCAGTGAAGAGTCTTGACATGTTCCCCGTAGTCCCTCCTTCTGACTCTTGCAGTCTCACTCACTGGCAAGACTGGGGCAAGTCACATAATACAGGGCATAAACAAACAATGGAAACTGAATTGTGCAAGTTTGGCTCAACTCTCAACCAAATATCGATTGAGTATCCCTTATCTGAAATGCTCGGAACCAGATGTGTTTTGGATTTCAGATTCTTTCCAATCTGGAAATACCTATATTTGGATCTATACATAATGAGACATCTTGGAGATGGGACCCAAGTCTAAGCATACACTTCATTTACGTTTCATATATATCTGAAGGCAATTTTATATGCAGTTTTTTTGATAACGTTGTGAATGAATCCAGGTTTGTGTACACCGAAGCATCAGGAAATAAGGTGCCACCATCTCATCCACCCAAGTGGACAGTTTTGGATTCTGTAGTATCTACTCATGTATCAGTTGACTTCACTTATAAGCTGAGGCCAAAATGATGGATTTTGATATGACCCGTGAATAAGTGGAGGGTCATTCCATAAAGAGGGGGATGCCTTTGTGTGACTCTGATGAAGATTCTGGGATGCAGTTTCAAGATGATGGGATTCAGGTTCAGGATGAGTTTCAAGATGACTCTGATGGGAATTATGGGATTCAAGTGCAGAGTGTTCCTGCTGTGGGAGATGAGGAGCAGGGAGGCTTTCCCACGGGAAGAAATGATGTTGTTACTGATGATGGTTTTCAGGTGCAAGAAGCAGAAAGGGAGAGCAGCTTCCAGCCTCAGCCTGATAACACTAACAAGCCCTGTGGCCTTGAAAGTGATGAGGCCGATGAGGCCGCTTCTCTATATCGGGCTAGTCGTTTGGAATTTCAGGGTTTGCGCAGAAGTCTCAGAATAGCAAATAAGAGGGAGGTCAAAGGGCAAAGAAATGCCTTCATTCTATGCTATTAAAACAGTCTGCTGAGAGGGAAATCTTCGCCAAAAGCAATTTCCTCGCTTGAATCAAGAACCAAGTCTGCTCTCTTGTATTATCTTGTAGCCTGGATGGACTAAGTTCTTGCCTTTTGCAACTCTACTCAGAGATGGGAATAGTTGCCTTTTTGAATAAGAGTTAAGGTTAAGTGCTCACATCAACGCATTGATAAGTCAACCCAGTTTTGACTTATTGGCTAAAACATCTAGACTTATACATGAATAAATAGGGTATTTTTGTTTTTTGGAATTTCAGATCAGGCATGCTACAATCCATTTGCCTGTTGATGGGACTATATCTACTCCACTGCCCTTCATATTGCCGCCTAGACAATGTCTGCAAATGCTCTCATGTATGTTGTGTATCCAAGAGGGAAGTTTCATTCCCACACAAATTCAAGTTGTTGAAGGCCTATCAAGAAATTGAAAATTTGAAAATTGCTGCTTTACTCAAAGGCACTCCTTGCCCCTTGTGATAAGAGCGCTTGGATCGCCATTGTTTAACTAAGTCTTCGGCACTGGCAAATGAGATTCAAAAGTAATAAGGAGTTAAGTCGCTGAAAGATGGGCTGAAAAGCGTTAGGTACGTTGTCTCTAAAGTGCATCCCATTTTCTTCTACCTTGGAAATATAATTTGTTATGCGATCTGAAACTCTTTTTTCTGAAACCATCCATCCTCTCTGCTTTATGTAAAGACATGTAACAGATAGGCAGAAATGGCTTATTAAAGCTATCTATTTTTCTTGAAGTCC